>NW_026699011.1:0-41388 GCF_030435755.1 Ochotona princeps | reverse complement strand
TTATGCCCTTCACCAACATGCAGTGTTTCCTTGATTGAATTAGCTCTCACACCAATATTTGCGGCTAGAGCCTTGCATTGAGGCTATCTGAAACGGCTGTGGCGCTGAAGTTGCTGTGAATGTGGACGTTGGTGGCATGTGAATCCCGCATGTGGAGCATTCGTTTGTGTGGGATGCTCACCAAGCTTCATTTCAGTCCTAGGCACTCAAAGGGCACTAAGCATAGAGTGTGAAAACTGAGTTTCCTTGAGAGCTGCTTGGAAGCCTGATGGTGTGTGAAGTTAGTGAGCCAAATGGAGTTGTTCTCCCACAAGAACCACTCGGCTGATCCTTCTTCAATATGCCCTTCACCAACATGCAGTGTTTCCTTGATTGAATTAGCTCTCACACCAATATTTGCGTCTAGAGCCTTTGCATTGAGGGCTATCTGAAAACAGCTGTGGCGCTGAAGTTGCCTGTGAATGTGGAGTTGGTGGCATGTGAAACCCGCATGTGGAGCATTCGCTTGTGTGGATGCTCTACCAGGTTCATTCCTAGATAATGCACTCAAAGGGCACTAAGCATAGAGTGTGAAAACTGAGTTTCCTTGACAGCTGCTTGGAAGCCTGATGGTGTGTGAATTTAGTGAGCCAAATGGAGTTGTTCTCCCACAAGAACCACTCGGCTGATCCTTCTTCAATATGCCCTTCACCAACATGCAGTGTTTCCTTGATTGAATTAGCTCTCACACCAATATTTGCGTCTAGAGCCTTTGCATTGAGGGCTATCTGAAAACGGCTGTGGCGCTGAAGTTGCCTCAGAATGTGGAGTTGGTTTCATGTGAAACCCGCCATGTGGAGCATTCGTTTGTGTGGGATGCTCACCAAGCTTCATTTCAGTCCTAGGCACTCAAAGGGCACTAAGCATAGAGTGTGAAAACTGAGTTTCCTTGAGAGCTGCTTGGAAGCCTGATGGTGTGTGAAGTTAGTGAGCCAAATGGAGTTGTTCTCCCACAAGAACCACTCGGCTGATCCTTCTTCAATATGCCCTTCACCACATGCAGTGTTTCCTTGATTGAATTAGCTCCCACACCAATATTTGCGTCTAGAGCCTTTGCATTGAGGGCTATCTGAAAATGGCTGTGGCGCTGAAGTTGCCTGTGAATGTGGAGTTGGTGACATGTGAAACCCGCATGTGGAGCATTCGTTTGTGTGGGATGCTCACCAAGCTTCATTTCAGTCCTAGGCACTCCAAGGGCACTAAGCATAGAGTGTGAAAACTGAGTTTCCTTGAGAGCTGCTTGGAAGCCTGATGGTGTGTGAAGTTAGTGATCCAAATGGAGTTGTTCTCCCACAAGAACCACTCGGCTGATCCTTCTTCAATATGCCCTTCACCAACATGCAATGTTTCCTTGATTGAATTAGCTCTCACACCAATATTTGCGTCTAGAGCCTTTGCATTGAGGGCTATCTGAAAACAGCTGTGGCGCTGAAGTTGCCTGTCAATGTGGAGTTGGTGGCATGTGAAACCCGCATGTGGAGCATTCGTTTGTGTGGGATGCTCTACCAGGTTCATTCCTAGATAACGCACTCAAAGGGCACTAAGCATAGAGTGTGAAAACTGAGTTTCCTTGAGAGCTGCTTGGAAGCCTGATGGTGTGTGAATTTAGTGAGCCAAATGGAGTTGTTCTCCCACAAGAACCACTCGGCTGATCCTTCTTCAATATGCCCTTCACCAACATGCAGTGTTTCCTTGATTGAATTAGCTCTCACACCAATATTTGCGTCTAGAGCCTTTGCATTGAGGGCTATCTGAAAATGGCTGTGGCGCTGAAGTTGCCTGTGAATGTGGAGTTGGTGACATGTGAAACCCGCATGTGGAGCATTCGTTTGTGTGGGATGCTCACCAAGCTTCATTTCAGTCCTAGGCACTCAAAGGGCACTAAGCATAGAGTGTGAAAACTGAGTTTCCTTGAGAGCTGCTTGGAAGCCTGATGGTGTGTGAAGTTAGTGAGCCAAATGGAGTTGTTCTCCCATAAGAACCACTCGGCTGATCCTTCTTCAATATGCCCTTCACCAACATGCAGTGTTTCCTTGATTGAATTAGCTCTCACACCAATATTTGCGTCTAGAGCCTTTGCATTGAGGGCTATCTGAAAACGGCTGTGGCGCTGAAGTTGCCTGTGAATGTGGAGTTGGTGGCATGTGAAACCCGCATGTGGAGCATTCGTTTGTGTGGGATGCTCTACCAGGTTCATTCCTAGATAATGCACTCAAAGGGCACAAAGCATAGAGTGTGAAAACTGAGTTTTCCTTGAGAGCTGCTTGGAAGCCTGATGGTGTGTGAAGTTAGTGAGTCAAATGGAGTTGTTCTCCCAGCAAGAACCACTCGGCTGATCCTTCTTCAATATGCCCTTCACCAACATGCAGTGTTTCCTTGATTGAATTAACTCTCACACCAATATTTGCGTCTAGAGCCTTCGCGTTGAGGGCTATCTGAAAACGGCTGTTGCAGGCCCCGGTCTCCCAAGGATTAACTCCACAGCTTAGCTTGTTTCTCAGAGCATAACAGGATTGGTAATTTTGGCCTGATACATATAGCCACTGGCTTAACCGCAAGTTCCTGCTTCCTATTGTCAAGTTATCTGCCAAGGGATTGGATAAAACTGAAGGGATTTAGGGTTGCCACTACTGGGAGGAACTGAAGGGATTTAGGGTGGCCACTACTGGGAGGAGCTAAGCAGAGTATAAAAGAAAGTCTGGAGTTGCAATAAAGATGATTCTGTCATCGATCGGCATTCGGTGTACTGCGTGTTGCCTTGTCTTGTCTCTCTGCGGACAAGCCCTGCAACCCTAGTCCCTCCGCTCGGCTCGGGGTACGTGGCGACGCGGGCGTTGCCAACATCTGGAGGTTCCCACCGAGATTGAGAAAGAGAGGATACGACGAAGGGTCGTCCCAAGAGTCTGGCCAGCTGATTCAGGTAAGTGGGACGTATTGTAAGTCTCTCCTAAACTGGTAGGAGAGGGAGGTTTATTTTGAAATATAGTCAGGTTTTAGATTTATTTTGAAGTATAGTTAGGTCTTGGTGTTTAATTTATCCGTTGAAAAGGACGATAAAATGGGTTCTGCCTTCTCCCGGGATAAATTGGCCACCGAGCTTGAAGAACTTCTACGTCAACTGGGGATGCCAGTTAAATTTAAAATGATTAGAAATTTTGTTAAAGCCATTCAATCTAGCAGTCCTTGGTTTATTGTTTCAGGCAACTTCAGTATTCCCGATTGGGAACAGGTTAAGGCCAATTTACAATCCTGTTTACAAAAAGACCCAGATAATTTCCCCATTGTTAACTTTTCTTTGTGGCGCTTAGTCCGTGATTCATTATTTACTGATAAAGTGAAAGTTGAGAGACAGTTAAGAGAAGTACAGACTACTTTTGAAGGAATCCAGAGGTGGGAAGTTCTACGGTCCTTGGAAGCCTGGAACGAGGTGGCCTCGAGTGAAACCACCCCGAGTGAGACCTCTTCTTTAGAGGAGAGTGAGGTCTCTTCTTTAGAGGAGAGTGAAGCCTCTTCTTCAGATGAGAACGAGGCCTCTTCCTCGGAAGAGAGTGAGGAAAAACGAGATGAGGAGGTTTTCTTAAAGCGGAAAATTAAGGATAAAGAGAAGATTTTCTTAAAGCGGGAAATTAGGGACATTAAAAGAAAGTTAAAGAAAGCAGGAATAGGTGCACGTTCCTCTGGCAAATTGTCCAGTTCAAGACCACCACCATATGCCCCTAATTTTGTGACCCCTACCGCTCCTCCTGAGGAGGAAGCCGTGGGCCATTCACCCAATAATTACCCCACGCGGCCATGGAGTGACGGCCTCACTGATCAGCCGGTGGGTGGGGTTCGATGCTTCCCTGTAATAGAGGTCCCAGTTCGAGGGGGTCCCCCTCGCCGGGAGCATCAGCCCCTTCAATTTAAAGACCTCAAAAATGTAAAGCAGGCTGTTAAAGATTATGGTGCCCAGGCACCCTTTACTCTTGCACTCATAGAATCCTTTTTGAGTTTGAATCTTACTCCTAGTGATTGGATGCAATTATGCCGCTCTGCTCTCGATGGTGGTGACTTTCTCCTATGGAAAGGGGATTTTCAAGATAGGTGCAGATTTTTTGCTGAGCAGAACGCGGCTGGGGGACACGCAGATCGAAGCCTTGAAATGCTTACTGGCACTGGACCTTTTGAGGGCATCCAACAACAAGTTAATTATGACCTAGGAGTTTATGCACAGATAGCAAATGCAGCCCTTGGAGCCTGGAAGGCCTTACCTAATGCTAATACAGGAGACCAGCTTTCCAAGGTCTTGCAAGGCCCTACAGAACCTTTTCAAGAATTTGTGGACCGTATTATGCAGGTTGCTACTAAGATCTTTGGTAACGTGGAACCAGCAATGCCAGTAATTAAGCATATAGCCTTTGAGAATGCTAATAAATATTGTCAGGATGCTCTCAGGTTCCACAGAGATAAGTCCCTGCATGATTATCTCAAAATCTGCAGACATATTGACTCCACCCATGCCCTTGGGCAAGTGATAGCAGCCGCTGTTCAACACCCTCAGCCCCACCCTAGGGCGCCTCCCAAAACCTGTTTCAGATGTGGACAGCCTGGACATTTTAAAAAACAGTGCCCCAAAATTCTGCGACAAGGAAGATCACCCCCACAATCCTTGCAGGCCCCAGATCTTTGTCCAAGATGCCGTAAGGGCTATCATTGGAGCAGTGACTGTAGGTCCAGATATGATGCCCAAGGCAATCCCCTATCGGGAAACGGGGTCAGGGGCCCGCTCCGGGCCCCCCAACCTCAGGTGTACGGAGCCCAGCAGACACCTGTAACTTCCGGAACAGCGCAGACTCCTTCCAGAGTCCCTCTCCCACGGCGAGGAGCACAGATATTTCAACCCTCCTCAGAGCAACACCAGGTAGCGCAGGACTGGACCTCTGTGCCACCTCTGGAGAGGTATTGACCCCGCTCCTGGGACCCCAACGGATAAAAACAGGAGTCAGGGGCCCCTTACCTAAGAATACCTTGGGCCTGATCCTAGGAAGAAGTAGTGCTACTATGCATGGAATCAGAGTACTCCCAGGAGTGATAGATGAGGATACTCCAGCAGAAATAGAAGTCATGGCAGAATCAGCCAAAGGCACTATAATCATTCCACCAGGAGCTAGATTTGCCCAGCTGATCTTGATCCCCAAGGTTCCAACTGACAACCCCATTCTTAAGAGAGATAGACAAGGAGGATTTGGACATTCTGGCCCCTTGGCATGTTGGGTCTCCGACATGCAAACCCGACCCACCTTACAGTTAGAGATAGAAGGGAGAAAATTCACAGGTTTACTTGATACCGGAGCTGATAGTACAGTTATATCCCAGGCACAGTGGCCAAGTTCCTGGCCATTAGAGGCCACCCCAACCGTTCTCCAAGGGATAGGAACTTCTCAGCCACAGAAAAGTGCCAGGTTGTTAAGGTGGAAGGATCAAGAAGGGCATTCAGGAGTTTTCCAGCCGTATGTCTTACCACATATTCCTATCAACCTGTGGGGACGAGATTTGTTGAGTGCCATGAATGTTGTATTGACCTCTCAGCCTGTGCCAAATATGCTTAATAGACAGGGATACTTTCCTGGAAAAGGTTTGGGCAGACATCTTCAAGGTGACCCCCAACCAGTCTGTGACAGGGTTAAAAATTAGAGGCTGCAATTGAATTGGTAAAGGAACAGCTTGAGAGAAATTAAAAGAAGCCCATTGTTTACAGGCCTTTGCCTAGATTTTAATATAACTCACAAAACAGGCATTCCTTATAATCCTCAGGGTCAAGCCATTGTTGAACGTGCTAACCGCACCCTTAAAGTTTATTTAGAAAAAATAAAGAAGGGGGATGTGGCTGAGCATTGCAGCTCACCCCATTCCTTACTGGCATCTGCCATCTATGTGTTAAAATTTTTAACTGTCACTAATGATGTAGCTCCTGCAGAGCGCCATTGGCTTCGCCCTTCTAATGAGAATAAAGGCCAAGTAAAATGGAAAGATCTGGCCACAAATAAATGGCGAGGACCAGATCCAGTACTAACATGGGGGCGAGGCTCTGTTTGTGTTTTTCCCCAGGATGAAGAAACACCTAGATGGGTTCCCGAGAGACTTACACGGCAAATCTCCTTGGCTCCAACTCAACATGATCCCACTCCTAATGATGTTCTTGCAGGATAGGAGACCCTGACAGCAGTGGTGCAACTTCCTGATATCCTGCCCATGGGAAACGCAGATCTCCAGCTGCTCCCCGATTTACCATCATATATGTGTTACCCCTGTGAAATGGCATTTAACTGGCAGCATGGATGTTTTAGGAACAAAGCGGAATCTTGGCCATGGGGCTGATGGTCGTAGCCATGATTGCAGTACTGTTTAGTCTTCTTTGCCGCCTATGCAGGCAACAAGCCTGGGAGCAGGTCATTATTTGACAAGCCATGATGGTTTTAGCTGTGGAAAATCCTAGCGCTCAAGTTTGGCTGAACATGGTGTGATGGGCAGCCAGAGACGGGTAAGATCTGGCAGCGCTGATGACCAACCTAAGACAGGGATTCCCCAGGTGGGGCTCCCCATGACGGGTAAGGCGTCAACTGACTGCTAGACAACCTAAGACAGGCGTCCATTAAAAAAACAAAAAAAGGGGGACATGCAGGCCCCGGTCTCCCAAGGATTAACTCCACAGCTTAGCTTGTTTCTCAGAGCATAACAGGATTGGTAATTTTGGCCTGATACATATAGCCACTGGCTTAACCGCAAGTTCCTGCTTCCTATTGTCAAGTTATCTGCCAAGGGATTGGATAAAACTGAAGGGATTTAGGGTTGCCACTACTGGGAGGAACTGAAGGGATTTAGGGTGGCCACTACTGGGAGGAGCTAAGCAGAGTATAAAAGAAAGTCTGGAGTTGCAATAAAGATGATTCTGTCATCGATCGGCATTCGGTGTACTGCGTGTTGCCTTGTCTTGTCTCTCTGCGTTGTCTGCGTTGCAACCCTAGTCCCTCCGCTCGGCTCGGGGTACGTGGCGACGCGGGCGTTGCCAACAGCTGTGGCGTTGAAGTTGCCTGTGAATGTGGAGTTGGTGGCATGTGAAACGCGCATGTGGAGCATTCGTTTGTGTGGGATGTTCTACCAGGTTCTTTCCTAGATAATGCACTCAAAGGGCACTAAGCATAGAGTGTGAAAACTGAGTTTCCTTGAGAGCTGCTTGGAAGCCTGATGGTGTGTGAAGTTAGTGAGCCAAATGGAGTTGTTCTGCATCAAGAACCACTCGGCTGATCCTTCTTCAATATGCCCTTCACCAACATGCAATGTTTCCTTGATTGAATTAGCTCTCACACCAATATTTGCGTCTAGAGCCTTTGCATTGAGGGCTATCTGAAAATGGCTGTGGCGCTGAAGTTGCCTGTCAATGTGGAGTAAGTGACATGTGAAACCCGCATGTGGAGCATTCGTTTGTGTGGGATGCTCACCAAGCTTCATGTCAGTCCTAGACACTCAAAGGGCACTAAGCATAGAGTGTGAAAACTGAGTTTCCTTGAGAGCTGCTTGGAAGCCTGATGGTGTGTGAAGTTAGTGAGCCAAATGGAGTTGTTCTCCCACAAAAAACCACTCGGCTGATCCTTCTTCAATATGCCCTTCACCAACATGCAATGTTTCCTTGATTGAATTAGCTCTCACACCAATATTTGCGTCTAGAGCCTTTGCATTGAGGGCTATCTGAAAACGGCTGTGGTGCTGAAGTTGCCTGTGAATGTGGAGTTGGTGGCATGTGAAACCCGCATGTGGAGCATTCGTTTGTGTGGGATGTTCTACCAGGTTCATTCCTAGATAATGCACTCAAAGTGCACTAAGCATAGAGTGTGAAAACTGAGTTTCCTTGAGAGCTGCTTGGAAGCCTGATGGTGTGTGAAGTTAGTGAGCCAAATGGAGTTGTTCTCCCACAAGAACCACTCGGCTGATCCTTCTTCAATATGCCCTTCACCAACATGCAGTGTTTCCTTGATTGAATTAGCTCTCACACCAATATTTGCGTCTAGAGCCTTTGCATTGAGGGCTATCTGAAAATGGCTGTGGCGCTGAAGTTGTCTGTGAATGTGGAGTTGGTGACATGTGAAACCCGCATGTGGAGCATTCGTTTGTGTGGGATGCTCACCAAGCTTCATTTCAGTCCTAGGCACTCAAAGGGCACTAAGCATAGAGTGTGAAAACTGAGTTTCCTTGAGAGCTGCTTGGAAGCCTGATGGTGTGTGAAGTTAGTGAGCCAAATGGAGTTGTTCTCCCACAAGAACCACTCGGCTGATCCTTCTTCAATATGCCCTTCACCAACATGCAGTGTTTCCTTGATTGAATTAGCTCTCACACCAATATTTGCGTCTAGAGTCTTTGCATTGAGGGCTATCTGAAAACGGCTGTGGCGCTGAAGTTGCCTGTGAATGTGGAGTTGGTGGCATGTGAAACCCGCTTGTGGAGCATTCGTTTGTGTGGGATGCTCTACCAGGTTCATTCCTAGATAATGCACTCAAAGTGCACTAAGCATAGAGTGTGAAAACTAAGTTTCCTTGAGAGCTGCTTGGAAGCCTGATGGTGTGTGAAGTTAGTGAGCCAAATGGAGTTGTTCTCCCACAAGAACCACTCGGCTGATCCTTCTTCAATATGCCCTTCACCAACATGCAGTGTTTCCTTGATTGAATTAGCTCTCACACCAATATTTGCGTCTAGAGCCTTTGCATTGAGGGCTATCTGAAAATGGCTGTGGCGCTGAAGTTGCCTGTGAATGTGGAGTTGGTGGCATGTGAAACCCGCATGTGGAGCATTCGTTTGTGTGGGATGCTCTACCAGGTTCATTCCTAGATAATGCACTCAAAGGGCACTAAGCATAGAGTGTGAAAACTGAGTTTCCTTGAGAGCTGCTTGGAAGCCTGATGGTGTGTGAAGTTAGTGATCCAAATGGAGTTGTTCTCCCACAAGAACCACTCGGCTGATCCTTCTTCAATATGCCCTTCACCAACATGCAGTGTTTCCTTGATTGAATTAGCTCTCACACCAATATTTGCGTCTAGAGCCTTTGCATTGAGGGCTATCTGAAAACAGCTGTGGCGCTGAAGTTGCCTGTGAATGTGGAGTTGGTGGCATGTGAAACCCCGCATGTGGAGCATTCGCTTGTGTGGGATGCTCTACCAGGTTCATTCCTAGATAATGCACTCAAAGTGCACTAAGCATAGAGTGTGAAAACTGAGTTTCCTTGAGAGCTGCTTGGAAGCCTGATGGTGTGTGAATTTAGTGAGCCAAATGGAGTTGTTCTCCCACAAGAACCACTCGGCTGATCCTTCTTCAATATGCCCTTCACCAACATGCAGTGTTTCCTTGATTGAATTAGCTCTCACACCAATATTTCCGTCTAGAGCCTTTGCATTGAGGGCTATCTGAAAATGGCTGTGGCGCTGAAGTTGCCTGTGAATGTGGAGTTGGTGGCATGTGAAACCCGCATGTGGAGCATTCGTTTGTGTGGGATTTTCTACCAGGTTCATTCCTAGATAATGCACTCAAAGGGCACTAAGCATAGAGTGTGAAAACTGAGTTTCCTTGAGAGCTGCTTGGAAGCCTGATGGTGTGTGAAGTTAGTGAGCCAAATGGAGTTGTTCTCCCACAAGAACCACTCGGCTGATCCTTCTTCAATATGCCCTTCACCAACATGCAATGTTTCCTTGATTGAATTAGCTCTCACACCAATATTTGCGTCTAGAGCCTTTGCATTGAGGGCTATCTGAAAACGGCTGTGGCGCTGAAGTTGTCTGTGAATGTGGAGTTGGTGGCATGTGAAACCCGCTTGTGGAGCATTCGTTTGTGTGGGATGCTCTACCAGGTTCATTCCTAGATAATGCACTCAAAGTGCACTAAGCATAGAGTGTGAAAACTGAGTTTCCTTGAGAGCTGCTTGGAAGCCTGATGGTGTGTGAAGTTAGTGAGCCAAATGGAGTTGTTCTCCCACAAGAACCACACGGCTGATCCTTCTTCAATATGCCCTTCACCAACATGCAGTGTTTCCTTGATTGAATTAGCTCTCACACCAATATTTGCGTCTAGAGCCTTTGCATTGAGGGCTATCTGAAAACAGCTGTGGCGCTGAAGTTGCCTGAGAATGTGGAGTTGGTGGCATGTGAAACCCGCATGGAGCATTCGCTTGTGTGGGATGCTCTACCAGGTTCATTCCTAGATAATGCACTCAAAGGGCACTAAGCATAGAGTGTGAAAACTGAGTTTCCTTGAGAGCTGCTTGGAAGCCTGATGGTGTGTGAAGTTAGTGAGCCAAATGGAGTTGTTCTCCCACAAGA
The DNA here is from genome assembly GCF_030435755.1 of Ochotona princeps. Classification (NCBI taxonomy): domain Eukaryota; kingdom Metazoa; phylum Chordata; class Mammalia; order Lagomorpha; family Ochotonidae; genus Ochotona; species Ochotona princeps. Next base: position 31,009 of record NW_026699011.1, on the reverse strand, counting down.
ACCACTCGGCTGATCCTTCTTCAATATGCCCTTCACCAACATGCAGTGTTTCCTTGATTGAATTAGCTCTCACACAAATATTTGCGTCTAGAGCCTTTGCATTGAGGGCTATCTGAAAACGGCTGTGGCGCTGAAGTTGCCTGTGAATGTGGAGTTGGTGGCATGTGAAACCCGCTTGTGGAGCATTCGTTTGTGTGGGATGCTCTACCAGGTTCATTCCTAGATAATGCACTCAAAGTGCACTAAGCATAGAGTGTGAAAACTAAGTTTCCTTGAGAGCTGCTTGGAAGTCTGATGGTGTGTGAAGTTAGTGAGCCAAATGGAGTTGTTCTCCCACAAGAACCACTCGGCTGATCCTTCTTCAATATGCCCTTCACCAACATGCAGTGTTTCCTTGATTGAATTAGCTCTCACACCAATATTTGCGTCTAGAGCCTTTGCATTGAGGGCTATCTGAAAACGGCTGTGGCGCTGAAGTTGCCTGTGAATGTGGAGTTGGTGGCATGTGAAACCCGCATGTGGAGCATTCGTTTGTGTGGGATGTTCTACCAGGTTCATTCCTAGATAATGCACTCAAAGGGCACTAAGCATAGAGTGTGAAAACTGAGTTTCCTTGAGAGCTGCTTGGAAGCCTGATGGTGTGTGAAGTTAGTGAGCCAAATGGAGTTGTTCTCCCACAAGAACCACTCGGCTGATCCTTCTTCAATATGCCCTTCACCAACATGCAGTGTTTCCTTGATTGAATTAGCTCTCACACCAATATTTGCGTCTAGAGCCTTTGCATTGAGGGCTATCTGAAAATGGCTGTGGCGCTGAAGTTGTCTGTGAATGTGGAGTTGGTGACATGTGAAACCCGCATGTGGAGCATTCGTTTGTGTGGGATGCTCACCAAGCTTCATTTCAGTCCTAGGCACTCAAAGGGCACTAAGCATAGAGTGTGAAAACTGAGTTTCCTTGAGAGCTGCTTGGAAGCCTGATGGTGTGTGAAGTTAGTGAGCCAAATGGAGTTGTTCTCCCACAAGAACCACTCGGCTGATCCTTCTTCAATATGCCCTTCACCAACATGCAGTGTTTCCTTGATTGAATTAGCTCTCACACCAATATTTGCGTCTAGAGTCTTTGCATTGAGGGCTATCTGAAAACGGCTGTGGCGCTGAAGTTGCCTGTGAATGTGGAGTTGGTGGCATGTGAAACCCGCATGTGAAGCATTCGTTTGTGTGGGATGCTCTACCAGGTTCATTTCAGTCCTAGGCACTGAAACGGCACTAAGCATAGAGTGTGAAAACTGAGTTTCCTTGAGAGCTGCTTGGAAGCCTGATGGTGTGTGAAGTTAGTGAGCCAAATGGAGTTGTTCTCCCACAAGAACCACTCGGCTGATCCTTCTTCAATATGCCCTTCACCAACATGCAGTGTTTCCTTGATTGAATTAGCTCTCACACCAATATTTGCGTCTAGAGCCTTTGCATTGAGGGCTATCTGAAAACGGCTGTGGCGCTGAAGTTGCCTGTGAATGTGGAGTTGGTGGCATGTGAAACCCGCATGTGGAGCATTCGTTTGTGTGGGATGCTCTACCAGGTTCATTCCTAGATAATGCACTCAAAGGGCACTAAGCATAGAGTGTGAAAACTGAGTTTCCTTGAGAGCTGCTTGGAAGCCTGATGGTGTGTGAAGTTAGTGAGCCAAATGGAGTTGTTCTCCCACAAAAAAACCCTCGGCTGATCCTTCTTCAATATGCCCTTCACCAACATGCAGTGTTTCCTTGATTGAATTAGCTCTCACACCAATATTTGCGTCTAGAGCCTTTGCATTGAGGGCTATCTGAAAACAGCTGTGGCGCTGAAGTTGCCTGTGAATGTGGAGTTGGTGGTATGTGAAACCCGCATGTGGAGCATTCGTTTGTGTGGGATGCTCTACCAGGTTCATTCCTAGATAATGCACTCAAAGGGCACTAAGCATAGAGTGTGAAAACTGAGTTTCCTTGAGAGCTGCTTGGAAGCCTGATGGTGTGTGAAGTTAGTGAGCCAAATGGAGTTGTTGTCCCACAAGAACCACTCGGCTGATCCTTCTTCAATATGCCCTTCACCAACATGCAGTGTTTCCTTGATTGAATTAGCTCTCACACCAATATTTGCGTCTAGAGCCTTTGCATTGAGGGCTATCTGAAAACAGCTGTGGCGCTGAAGTTGCCTGTGAATGTGGAGTTGGTGGCATGTGAAACCCGCATGTGGAGCATTCGTTTGTGTGGGATTTTCTACCAGGTTCATTCCTAGATAATGCACTCAAAGGGCACTAAGCATAGAGTGTGAAAACTGAGTTTCCTTGAGAGCTGCTTGGAAGCCTGATGGTGTGTGAAGTTAGTGAGCCAAATGGAGTTGTTCTCCCACAAGAACCACTCGGCTGATCCTTCTTCAATATGCCCTTCACCAACATGCAATGTTTCCTTGATTGAATTAGCTCTCACACCAATATTTGCGTCTAGAGCCTTTGCATTGAGGGCTATCTGAAAACGGCTGTGGCGCTGAAGTTGTCTGTGAATGTGGAGTTGGTGGCATGTGAAACCCGCTTGTGGAGCATTCGTTTGTGTGGGATGCTCTACCAGGTTCATTCCTAGATAATGCACTCAAAGTGCACTAAGCATAGAGTGTGAAAACTGAGTTTCCTTGAGAGCTGCTTGGAAGCCTGATGGTGTGTGAAGTTAGTGAGCCAAATGGAGTTGTTCTCCCACAAGAACCACACGGCTGATCCTTCTTCAATATGCCCTTCACCAACATGCAGTGTTTCCTTGATTGAATTAGCTCTCACACCAATATTTGCGTCTAGAGCCTTTGCATTGAGGGCTATCTGAAAACGGCTGTGGCGCTGAAGTTGCCTGTGAATGTGGAGTTGGTGACATGTGAAACCCGCATGTGGAGCATTCGTTTGTGTGGGATGTTCTACCAGGTTCATTCCTAGATAATGCACTCAAAGGGCACTAAGCATAGAGTGTGAAAACTGAGTTTCCTTGAGAGCTGCTTGGAAGCCTGATGGTGTGTGAAGTTAGTGAGCCAAATGGAGTTGTTCTCCCACAAAAAACCACTCGGCTGATCCTTCTTCAATATGCCCTTCACCAACATGCAGTGTTTCCTTGATTGAATTAGCTCTCACACCAATATTTGCGTCTAGAGCCTTTGCATTGAGGGCTATCTGAAAACAGCTGTGGCGCTGAAGTTGCCTGTGAATGTGGAGTTGGTGGCATGTGAAACCCGCATGGAGCATTCGCTTGTGTGGGATGCTCTACCAGGTTCATTCCTAGATAATGCACTCAAAGGGCACTAAGCATAGAGTGTGAAAACTGAGTTTCCTTGAGAGCTGCTTGGAAGCCTGATGGTGTGTGAATTTAGTGAGCCAAATGGAGTTGTTCTCCCACAAGAACCACTCGGCTGATCCTTCTTCAATATGCCCTTCACCAACATGCAGTGTTTCCTTGATTGAATTAGCTCTCACACCAATATTTGCGTCTAGAGCCTTTGCATTGAGGGCTATCTGAAAACGGCTGTGGCGCTGAAGTTGCCTGTGAATGTGGAGTTGGTGGCATGTGAAACCCGCTTGTGGAGCATTCGTTTGTGTGGGATGCTCTACCAGGTTCATTCCTAGATAATGCAGTGAAAGTGCACTAAGCATAGAGTGTGAAAACTGAGTTTCCTTGAGAGCTGCTTGGAAGCCTGATGGTGTGTGAAGTTAGTGAGCCAAATGGAGTTGTTCTCCCACAAGAACCACACGGCTGATCCTTCTTCAATATGCCCTTCACCAACATGCAGTGTTTCCTTGATTGAATTAGCTCTCACACCAATATTTGCGTCTAGAGCCTTAGCATTGAGGGCTATCTGAAAACGGCTGTGGCGCTGAAGTTGCCTGTGAATGTGGAGTTGGTGGCATGTGAAACCCGCATGTGGAGCATTCGTTTGTGTGGGATGTTCTACCAGGTTCATTCCTAGATAATGCACTCAAAGGGCACTAAGCATAGAGTGTGAAATCTGAGTTTCCTTGAGAGCTGCTTGGAAGCCTGATGGTGTGTGAAGTTAGTGAGCCAAATGGAGTTGTTCTCCCACAAAAAACCACTCGGCTGATCCTTCTTCAATATGCCCTTCACCAACATGCAGTGTTTCCTTGATTGAATTAGCTCTCACACCAATATTTGCGTCTAGAGCCTTTGCATTGAGGGCTATCTGAAAACAGCTGTGGCGCTGAAGTTGCCTGTGAATGTGGAGTTGGTGGCATGTGAAACCCGCATGGAGCATTCGCTTGTGTGGGATGCTCTACCAGGTTCATTCCTAGATAATGCACTCAAAGGGCACTAAGCATAGAGTGTGAAAACTGAGTTTCCTTGAGAGCTGCTTGGAAGCCTGATGGTGTGTGAATTTAGTGAGCCAAATGGAGTTGTTCTCCCACAAGAACCACTCGGCTGATCCTTCTTCAATATGCCCTTCACCAACATGCAGTGTTTCCTTGATTGAATTAGCTCTCACACAAATATTTGCGTCTAGAGCCTTTGCATTGAGGGCTATCTGAAAACGGCTGTGGCGCTGAAGTTGCCTGTGAATGTGGAGTTGGTGGCATGTGAAACCCGCTTGTGGAGCATTCGTTTGTGTGGGATGCTCTACCAGGTTCATTCCTAGATAATGCACTCAAAGTGCACTAAGCATAGAGTGTGAAAACTAAGTTTCCTTGAGAGCTGCTTGGAAGCCTGATGGTGTGTGAAGTTAGTGAGCCAAATGGAGTTGTTCTCCCACAAGAACCACTCGGCTGATCCTTCTTCAATATGCCCTTCACCAACATGCAGTGTTTCCTTGATTGAATTAGCTCTCACACCAATATTTGCGTCTAGAGCCTTTGCATTGAGGGCTATCTGAAAACGGCTGTGGCGCTGAAGTTGCCTGTGAATGTGGAGTTGGTGGCATGTGAAACCCGCATGTGGAGCATTCGTTTGTGTGGGATGTTCTACCAGGTTCATTCCTAGATAATGCACTCAAAGGGCACTAAGCATAGAGTGTGAAAACTGAGTTTCCTTGAGAGCTGCTTGGAAGCCTGATGGTGTGTGAAGTTAGTGAGCCAAATGGAGTTGTTCTCCCACAAAAAACCACTCGGCTGATCCTTCTTCAATATGCCCTTCACCAACATGCAGTGTTTCCTTGATTGAATTAGCTCTCACACCAATATTTGCGTCTAGAGCCTTTGCATTGAGGGCTATCTGAAAACGGCTGTGGCGCTGAAGTTGCCTGTGAATGTGGAGTTGGTGGCATGTGAAACCCGCATGTGGAGCATTCGCTTGTGTGGGATGCTCTACCAGGTTCATTCCTAGATAATGCACTCAAAGGGCACTAAGCATAGAGTGTGAAAACTGAGTTTCCTTGAGAGCTGCTTGGAAGCCTGATGGTGTGTGAATTTAGTGAGCCAAATGGAGTTGTTCTCCCACAAGAACCACTCGGCTGATCCTTCTTCAATATGCCCTTCACCAACATGCAGTGTTTCCTTGATTGAATTAGCTCTCACACCAATATTTGCGTCTAGAGCCTTTGCATTGAGGGCTATCTGAAAATGGCTGTGGCGCTGAAGTTGCCTGTGAATGTGGAGTTGGTGGCATGTGAAACCCGCATGTGGAGCATTCGTTTGTGTGGGATGCTCTACCAGGATCATTTCAGTCCTAGGCACTCAAAGGGCACTAAGCATAGAGTGTGAAAACTGAGTTTCCTTGAGAGCTGCTTGGAAGCCTGATGGTGTGTGAAGTTAGTGAGCCAAATGGAGTTGTTCTCCCACAAGAACCACTTGGCTGATCCTTCTTCAATATGCCCTTCACCAACATGCAGTGTTTCCTTGATTGAATTAGCTCTCATACCAATATTTGCGTCTAGAGCCTTTGCATTGAGGGCTATCTGAAAACGGCTGTGGCGCTGAAGTTGCCTGTGAATGTGGAGTTGGTGACATGTGAAAACCGCATGTGGAGCATTCGTTTGTGTGGGATGCTCTACCAGGTTCATTCCTAGATAATGCACTCAAAGGGCACTAAGCATAGAGTGTGAAAACTGAGTTTCCTTGAGAGCTGCTTGGAAGCCTGATGGTGTGTGAAGTTAGTGAGTCAAATGGAGTTGTTCTCCCACAAGAACCACTCGGCTGATCCTTCTTCAATATGCCCTTCACCAACATGCAGTGTTTTCTTGATTGTATTATCCCCCACACCAATATTTGCGTCTAGAGCCTTTGCATTGAGGGCTATCTGAAAACGGCTGTGGCGCTGAAGTTGCCTGTGAATGTGGAGTTGGTGGCATGTGAAACCCGCATGTGGAGCATTCGTTTGTGTGGGATGCTCACCAAGCTTCATGTCAGTCCTAGTTACTCAAAGGGCACTAAGCATAGAGTGTGAAAACTGAGTTTCCTTGAGAGCTGCTTGGAAGCCTGATGGTGTGTGAAGTTAGTGAGCCAAATGGAGTTGTTCTCCCACAAGAACCACTCGGCTGATCCTTCTTCAATATGCCCTTCACCAACATGCAGTGTTTCCTTGATTGAATCAGCTCTCACACCAATATTTGTGTCTAGAGCCTTTGCATTGAGGGCTATCTGAAAACGGCTGTGGCGCTGAAGTTGCCTGTGAATGTGGAGTATTTGGCATGTGAAACCCGCATGTGAAGCATTCGTTTGTGTGGGATGCTCTACCAGGTTCATTCGTAGATAATGCACTCAAAGGGCACTAAGCATAGAGTGTGAAAACTGAGTTTCCTTGAGAGCTGTTTGGAAGCCTGATGGTGTGTGAAGTTAGTGAGCCAAATGGAGTTGTTCTCCCACAAGAACCACTCGGCTGATCCTTCTTCAATATGCCCTTCACCAACATGCAGTGTTTCCTTGATTGAATTAGCTCTCATACCAATATTTGCGTCTAGAGCCTTTGCATTGAGGGCTATCTGAAAACGGCTGTGGCGCTGAAGTTGCCTGTGAATGTGGAGTTGGTGACATGTGAAAATCGCATATGGAGCATTCGTTTGTGTGGGATGCTCTACCAGGTTCATTCCTAGATAATGCGCTCAAAGGGCACTAAGCATAGAGTGTGAAAACTGAGTTTCCTTGAGAGCTGCTTGGAAGCCTGATGGTGTGTGAAGTTAGTGAGTCAAATGCAGTGGTTCTCCCACAAGAACCACTCGGCTGATCCTTCTTCAATATGCCCTTCACCAACATGCAGTGTTTTCTTGATTGAATTATCCCCCACACCAATATTTGCGTCTAGAGCCTTTGCATTGAGGGCTATCTGAAAACGGCTGTGGCGCTGAAGTTGCCTGTGAATGTGGAGTTGGTGGCATGTGAAACCCGCATGTGGAGCATTCGTTTGTGTGGGATGCTCACCAAGCTTCATGTCAGTCTTAGTTACTCAAAGGGCACTAAGCATAGAGTGTGAAAACTGAGTTTCCTTGAGAGCTGCTTGGAAGCCTGATGGTGTGTGAAGTTAGTGAGCCAAATGGAGTTGTTCTCCCACAAGAACCACTCGGCTGATCCTTCTTCAATATGCCCTTCACCAACATGCAGTGTTTCCTTGATTGAATCAGCTCTCACACCAATATTTGCGTCTAGAACCTTTGCATTGAGGGCTATCTGAAAATGGCTGTGGCGCTGAAGTTGCCTGTGAATGTGGAGTTGGTGGCATGTGAAACCCGCATGTGGAGCATTCGTTTGTGTGGGATGCTCACCAAGCTTCATTTCAGTCCTAGGCACTCAAAGGGCACTAAGCATAGAGTGTGAAAACTGAGTTTCCTTGAGAGCTGCTTGGAAGCCTGATGGTGTGTGAAGTTAGTGAGCCAAATGGAGTTGTTCTCCCACAAGAACCACTCGGCTGATCCTTCTTCAATATGCCCTTCACCAACATGCAGTGTTTCCTTGATTGAATTAGCTCTCACACCAATATTTGCGTCTAGAGCCTTTGCATTGAGGGCTATCTGAAAACGGCTGTGGCGCCGAAGTTGCCTGTGAATGTCGAGTTGGTGGCATGTGAAACCCGCATGTGGATCATTCGTTTGTGTGGCATGCTCTACCAGGTTCATTCCTAGATAATGCACTCAAAGGGCACTAAGCATAGAGTGTGAAAACTGAGTTTCCTTGAGAGCTGCTTGGAAGCCTGATGGTGTGTGAAGTTAGTGAGCCAAATGGAGTTGTTGTCCCACAAGAACCACTCGGCTGATCCTTCTTCAATATGCCCTTCACCAACATGCAGTGTTTCCTTGATTGATTTATCCCCCACACCAATATTTGCGTCTAGAGCCTTTGCATTGAGGGCTATCTGAAAACGGCTGTGGCGCTGAAGTTGCCTGTGAATGTGGAGTTGGTGGCATGTGAAACCCGCATGTGGAGCATTCGTTTGTGTGGGATGCTCTACCAGGTTCATTCGTAGATAATGCACTCAAAGGGCACTAAGCATAGAGTGTGAAAACTGAGTTTCCTTGAGAGCTGCTTGGAAGCCTGATGGTGTGTGAAGTTAGTGAGCCAAATGGAGTTGTTGTCCCACAAGAACCACTCGGCTGATCCTTCTTCAATATGCCCTTCACCAACATGCAGTGTTTCCTTGATTGAATTAGCTCTCACACCAATATTTGCGTCTAGAGCCTTTGCATTGAGGGCTATCTGAAAACGGCTGTGGCGCTGAAGGTGCCTGTGAATGTGGAGTTGGTGGCATGTGAAACCCGCATGTGGAGCATTCGTTTGTGTGGGATGCTCTACCAGGATCATTTCAGTCCTAGGCACTCAAAGGGCACTAAGCATAGAGTGTGAAAACTGAGTTTCCTTGAGAGCTGCTTGGAAGCCTGATGGTGTGTGAAGTTAGTGAGCCAAATGGAGTTGTTCTCCCACAAGAACCACTCGGCTGATCCTTCTTCAATATGCCCTTCACCAACATGCAGTGTTTCCTTGATTGAATTAGCTCTCACACCAATATTTGCGTCTAGAGCCTTTGCATTGAGGGCTATCTGAAAACGGCTGTGGCGCTGAAGTTGCCTGTGAATGTGGAGTTGGTGGCATGTGAAACCCGCATGTGGAGCATTCGTTTGTGTGGGATGCTCACCAAGCTTCATTTCAGTCCTAGGCACTCAAAGGGCAATAAGCATAGAGTGTGAAAACTGAGTTTCCTTGAGAGCTGCTTGGAAGCCTGATGGTGTGTGAAGTTAGTGAGCCAAATGGAGTTGTTCTCCCACAAGAACCACTCGGCTGATCCTTCTTCAATATGCCCTTCACCAACATGCAGTGTTTCCTTGATTGAATTAGCTCTCACACCAATATTTGCGTCTAGAGCCTTTGCATTGAGGGCTATCTGAAAACGGCTGTGGCGCTGAAGTTGCCTGTGAATGTGGAGTTGGTGGCATGTGAAACCCGCATGTGGAGCATTCGCTTGTGTGGGATGATCTACCAGGTTCATTCCTAGATAATGCACTCAAAGGGCACTAAGCATAGAGTGTGAAAACTGAGTTTCCTTGAGAGCTGCTTGGAAGCCTGATGGTGTGTGAAGTTAGTGAGTCAAATGGAGTTGTTCTCCCACAAGAACCACTCGGCTGATCCTTCTTCAATATGCCCTTCACCAACATGCAGTGTTTCCTTGATTGAATTAGCTCTCACACCAATATTTGCGGCTAGAGCCTTCGCGTTGAGGGCTATCTGAAAACGGCTGTGGCGTTGAAGTTGCCTGTGAATGTGGAGTTGGTGGCATGTGAAACCCGCATGTGGAGCATTCGTTTGTGTGGGATGTTCTACCAGGTTCATTCCTAGATAATGCACTCAAAGGGCACTAAGCATAGAGTGTGAAAACTGAGTTTCCTTGAGAGCTGCTTGGAAGCCTGATGGTGTGTGAAGTTAGTGAGTCAAATGCAGTTGTTCTCCCACAAGAACCACTCGGCTGATCCTTCTTCAATATGCCCTTCACCAACATGCAGTGTTTTCTTGATTGAATTATCCCCCACACCAATATTTGCATCTAGAGCCTTTGCATTGAGGCCTATCTGAAAACGGCTGTGGCGCTGAAGTTGCCTGTGAATGTGGAGTTGGTGGCATGTGAAACCCGCATGTGGAGCATTCGTTTGTGTGGGATGCTCACCAAGCTTCATGTCAGTCTTAGTTACTCAAAGGGCACTAAGCATAGAGTGTGAAAACTGAGTTTCCTTGAGAGCTGCTTGGAAGCCTGATGGTGTGTGAAGTTAGTGATCCAAATGGAGTTGTTCTCCCACAAGAACCACTCGGCTGATCCTTCTTCAAATGCCCTTCACCAACATGCATTGTTTCCTTGATTGAATTAGCTCTCACACCAATATTTGCGTCTAGAACCTTTGCATTGAGGGCTATCTGAAAACGGCTGTGGCGCTGAAGTTGCCTGTGAATGTGGAGTTGGTGGCATGTGAAACCCGCATGTGGAGCATTCGTTTGTGTGGGATGCTCACCAAGCTTCATTTCAGTCCTAGGCACTCAAAGGGCACTAAGCATAGAGTGTGAAAACTGAGTTTCCTTGAGAGCTGCTTGGAAGCCTGATGGTGTGTGAAGTTAGTGAGCCAAATGGAGTTGTTCTCCCACAAGAACCACTCGGCTGATCCTTCTTCAATATGCCCTTCACCAACATGCAGTGTTTCCTTGATTGAATTAGCTCTCACACCAATATTTGCGTCTAGAGCCTTTGCATTGAGGGCTATCTGAAAACGGCTGTGGCGCCGAAGTTGCCTGTGAATGTCGAGTTGGTGGCATGTGAAACCCGCATGTGGATCATTCGTTTGTGTGGCATGCTCTACCAGGTTCATTCCTAGATCATGCACTCAAAGGGCACTAAGCATAGAGTGTGAAAACTGAGTTTCCTTGAGAGCTGCTTGGAAGCCTGATGGTGTGTGAAGTTAGTGAGCCAAATGGAGTTGTTGTCCCACAAGAACCACTCGGCTGATCCTTCTTCAATATGCCCTTCACCAACATGCAGTGTTTCCTTGATTGATTTATCCCCCACACCAATATTTGCGTCTAGAGCCTTTGCATTGAGGGCTATCTGAAAACGGCTGTGGCGCTGAAGTTGCCTGTGAATGTGGAGTTGGTGGCATGTGAAACCCGCATGTGGAGCATTCGTTTGTGTGGGATGCTCTACCAGGTTCATTCCTAGATAATGCACTCAAAGGGCACTAAGCATAGAGTGTGAAAACTGAGTTTCCTTGAGAGCTGCTTGGAAGCCTGATGGTGTGTGAAGTTAGTGAGCCAAATGGAGTTGTTGTCCCACAAGAACCACTCGGCTGATCCTTCTTCAATATGCCCTTCACCAACATGCAGTGTTTCCTTGATTGAATTAGCTCTCACACCAATATTTGCGTCTAGAGCCTTTGCATTGAGGGCTATCTGAAAACGGCTGTGGCGCTGAAGTTGCCTGTCAATGTGGAGTTGGTGGCATGTGAAACCCGCATGTGAAGCATTCGTTTGTGTGGGATGCTCTACCAAGTTCATTTCAGTCCTAGGCACTCAAAGGGCACTAAGCATTGAGTGTGAAAACTGAGTTTCCTTGAGAGCTGCTTGGAAGCCTGATGGTGTGTGAAGTTAGTGAGCCAAATGGAGTTGTTCTCCCACAAGAACCACTCGGCTGATCCTTCTTCAATATGCCCTTCACCAACATGCAGTGTTTCCTTGATTGAATTAGCTCTCACACCAATATTTGCGTCTAGAGCCTTTGCATTGAGGGCTATCTGAAAACGGCTGTGGCGCTGAAGTTGCCTGTGAATGTGGAGTTGGTTGCATGTGAAACCCGCATGTGGAGCATTCGTTTGTGTGGGATGCTCTACCAGGATCATTTCAGTCCTAGGCACTCAAAGGGCACTAAGCATAGAGTGTGAAAACTGAGTTTCCTTGAGAGCTGCTTGGAAGCCTGATGGTGTGTGAAGTTAGTGAGCCAAATGGAGTTGTTCTCCCACAAGAACCACTCGGCTGATCCTTCTTCAGTATGCCCTTCACCAACATGCAGTGTTTCCTTGATTGAATTAGCTCTCACACCAATATTTGCGTCTAGAGCCTTTGCATTGAGGGCTATCTGAAAACGGCTGTGGCGCTGAAGTTGCCTGTCAAGGTGGAGTTGGTGGCATGTGAAACCCGCATGTGGAGCATTCGTTTGTGTGGGATGCTCTACCAGGTTCATTCTAGATAATGCACTCAAAGGGCACTAAGCATAGAGTGTGAAAACTGAGTTCCCTTGAGATCTGCTTGGAAGCCTGATGGTGTGTGAAGTTAGTGAGCCAAATGGAGTTGTTCTCCCATAAGAACCACTCGGCTGATCCTTCTTCAATATGCCCTTCACCAACATGCAGTGTTTCCTTGATTGAATTAGCTCTCACACCAATATTTGCGTCTAGAGCCTTTGCATTGAGGGCTATCTGAAAACGGCTGTGGCGCTGAAGTTGCCTGTGAATGTGGAGTTGGTGGCATGTGAATCCCGAATGTGGAGCATTCGTTTGTGTGGGATGCTCTACCAGGTTCATTCCTAGATAACGCACTCAAAGGGCACTAAGCATAGAGTGTGAAAACTGAGTTTCCTTGAGAGCTGCTTGGAAGCCTGATGGTGTGTGAAGTTAGTGATTCAAATGGTGTTGTTCTCCCACAAGAACCACTCGGCTGATCCTTCTTCAATATGCCCTTCACCAACATGCAGTGTTTTCTTGATTGAATTATCCCCCACACCAATATTTGCGTCTAGAGCCTTTGCATTGAGGGCTATCTGAAAACGGCTGTGGCGCTGAAGTTGCCTGTGAATGTGGAGTTGGTGGCATGTGAAACCCGCATGTGGAGCATTCGTTTGTGTGGGATGCTCACCAAGCTTCATGTCAGTCCTAGTTACTCAAAGGGCACTAAGCATAGAGTGTGAAAACTGAGTTTCCTTGAGAGCTGCTTGGAAGCCTGATGGTGTGTGAAGTTAGTGAGCCAAATGGAGTTGTTCTCCCACAAGAACCACTTGGCTGATCCTTCTTCAATATGCCCTTCACCAACATGCAGTGTTTCCTTGATTGAATTAGCTCTCATACCAATATTTGCGTCTAGAGCCTTTGCATTGAGGGCTATCTGAAAACGGCTGTGCGCTGAAGTTGCCTGTGAATGTGGAGTTGGTGACATGTGAAACCCGCATGTGGAGCATCGTTTGTGTGGGATGCTCTACCAGGTTTATTCTAGATAATGCACTCAAAGGGCACTAAGCATAGAGTGTGAAAACTGAGTTTCCTTGAGAGCTGCTTGGAAGCCTGATGGTGTGTGAAGTTAGTGAGTCAAATGGAGTTGTTCTCCCACAAGAACCACTCGGCTGATCCTTCTTCAATATGCCCTTCACCAACATGCAGTGTTTTCTTGATTGAATTATCCCCCACACAATATTTGCGTCTAGAGCCTTTGCATTGAGGGCTATCTGAAAACGGCTGTGGCGCTGAAGTTGCCTGTGAATGTGGAGTTGGTGGCATGTGAAACCCGCATGTGGAGCATTCGTTTGTGTGGATGCTCACCAAGCTTCATTTCAGTCCTAGTTACTCAAAGGGCACTAAGCATAGAGTGTGAAACTGAGTTCCTTGAGAGCTGCTTGGAAGCCTGATGGTGTGTGAAGTTAGTGAGCCAAATGGAGTTGTTCTCCCACAAGAACCACTCGGCTGATCCTTCTTCAATATGCCCTTCACCACATGCAGTGTTTCTTGATTGAATTAGCTCTCACACCAATATTTGCGTCTAGAGCCTTTGCATTGAGGGCTATCTGAAAACAGCTGTGGCGCTGAAGTTGCTGTGAATGTGGAATTGGTGGCATGTGAAACCCGCATGTGAGCATTCGTTTGTGTGGGGATGCACACCAAGCTTCATTTGAGTCCTAGGTTCTCAAAGGGCAGTAAACATAGAGTGTGAAAAGTGAGTTTCCTTGAGAGCTGCTTGGAAGCCTGATGGTGTGTGAAGTTAGTGAGCCAAATGGAGTTGTTCTCCACAAGAACACTCGGCTGATCCTTCTTCAATATGCCCTTCACCAACATGCAGTGTTTCTTGATTGAATTAGCTCTCACACCAATATTTGCGTCTAGAGCCTTTGCATTGAGGGCTATCTGAAAACGGCTGTGGCGCCGAAGTTGCCTGTGAATGTAAAGTTGGTGGCATGTGAAACCCGCATGTGGATCATTCGTTTGTGTGGCATGCTCTACCAGGTTCATTCCATAGATAATGCACTCAAAGGGCACTAAGCATAGAGTGTGAAAACTGAGTTTCCTTGAGAGCTGCTTGGAAGCCTGATGTGTGTGAAGTTAGTGAGCCAAATGGAGTTGTTCTCCCACAAGAACCACTCGGCTGATCCTTCTTCAATATGCCCTTCACCAACATGCAGTGTTTCCTTGATTGAATTAGCTCTCACACCAATATTTGCGTCTAGAGCCTTTGCATTGAGGGCTATCTGAAAACGGCTGTGGCGCCGAAGTGCCTGTGAATGTCGAGTTGGTGGCATGTGAAACCCGCATGTGGATCATTCGTTTGTGTGCATGCTCTACCAGGTTCATTCCTAGATAATGCACTCAAAGGGCACTAATGCATAGAGTGTGAAACTGAGTTTCTTGAGAGCTGCTTGGAAGCCTGATGTGTGTGAAGTTAGTGAGCCAAATGGAGTTGTTGTCCCACAAGAACCACTCGGCTGATCCTTCTTCAATATGCCCTTCACCAACATGCAGTGTTTCCTGATTGATTTATCCCCCATACCAATATTTGCGTCTAGAGCCTTTGCATTGAGGGCTATCTGAAAACGGCTGTGGCGCTGAAGTTGCCTGTGAATGTGGAGTTGGTGGCATGTGAAACCCGCATGTGGCGCATTCGTTTGTGTGGGATGCTCTACCAGGTTCATTCCTAGATAATGCACTCAAAGGGCACTAAGCATAGAGTGTGAAAACTGAGTTTCCTTGAGAGCTGCTTGGAAGCCTGATGGTGTGTGAAGTTAGTGAGCCAAATGGAGTTGTTGTCCCACAAGAACCACTCGGCTGATCCTTCTTCAATATGCCCTTCACCAACATGCAGTGTTTCCTTGATTGAATTAGCTCTCACACCAAATATTTGCGTCTAGAGCCTTTGCGATGAGGGCTATCTGAAAACGGCTGTGGCGCTGAAGTTGCCTGTGAATGTGGAGTTGGTGGCATGTGAAAACCCGCATGTGAAGCATTCGTTTGTGTGGGATGCTCTACCAAGTTCATTTCAGTCCTAGGCACTCAAAGGGCACTAAGCATTGAGTGTGAAAACTGAGTTTCCTTGAGAGCTGCTTGGAAGCCTGATGGTGTGTGAAGTTAGTGAGCCAAATGGAGTTGTTCTCCCACAAGAACCACTCGGCTGATCTTCTTCAAATGCCCTTCACCAACATGCAGTGTTTCCTTGATTGAATTAGCTCTCACACCAATATTTGCGTCTAGAGCTTTGCATTGAGGGCTATCTGAAAACGGCTGTGGCGCTGAAGTTGCCTGTGAATGTGGAGTTGGTTGCATGTGAAACCCGCATGTGGAGCATTCGTTTGTGTGGGATGCTCTACAGGATCATTTCAGTCCTAGGCACTCAAAGGGCACTAAGCATAGAGTGTGAAAACTGAGTTTCCTTGAGAGCTGCTTGGAAGCCTGATGGTGTGTGAAGTTAGTGAGCCAAATGGAGTTGTTCTCCCACAAGAACCACTCGGCTGATCCTTCTTCAGTATGCCCTTCACCAACATGCAGTGTTTCCTTGATTGAATTAGCTCTCACACCAATATTTGCGTCTAGAGCCTTTGCATTGAGGGCTATCTGAAAACGGCCTGTGGCGCTGAAGTTGCCTGTCAAGGTGGAGTTGGTGGCATGTGAAACCCGCCTGTGAAGCATTCGTTTGTGTGGATGCTCACCAAGCTTCATTTCAGTCCTAGGTACTCAAAGGGCACTATGCATAGAGTGTGAAACTGAGTTCCTTGAGAGCTGCTTGGAAGCCTGATGGTGTGTGAAGTTAGTGAGCCAAATGGAGTTGTTCTCCACAAGAACCACTCGGCTGATCCTTCTTCAATATGCCCTTCACCAACATGCAGTGTTTCCTTGATTGAATTAGCTCTCACACCAATATTTGCGTCTAGAGCCTTTGCATTGAGGGCTATCTGAAAACGGCTGTGGCGCTGAAGTTGCCTGTGAATGTGGAGTTGGTGTCATGTGAAACCCGCATGTGGAGCATTCGCTTGTGTGGGATGATCTACCAGGTTCATTCCTAGTAATGCACTCAAAGGGCACAAAGCATAGAGTGTGAAAACTGAGTTTCCTTGAGAGCTGCTTGGAAGCCTGATGGTGTGTGAAGTTAGTGAGTCAAATGGAGTTGTTCTCCCACAAGAACCACTCGGCTGATCCTTCTTCAATATGCCCTTCACCAACATGCAGTGTTTCCTTGATTGAATTAGCTCTCACACCAATATTTGCGGCTAGAGCCTTCGCGTTGAGGGCTATCTGAAAACGGCTGTGGCGTTGAAGTTGCCTGTGAATGTGGAGTTGGTGGCATGTGAAACCCGCATGTGGAGCATTCGTTTGTGTGGGATGTTCTGCCAGGTTCATTCCTAGATAATGCACTCAAAGGGCACTAAGCATAGAGTGTGAAAACTGAGTTTCCTTGAGAGCTGCTTGGAAGCCTGATGGTGTGTGAAGTTAGTGAGCCAAATGGAGTTGTTCTGCATCAAGAACCACTCGGCTGATCCTTCTTCAATATGCCCTTCACCAACATGCAGTGTTTCCTTGATTGAATTAGCTCTCACACCAATATTTGCGTCTAGAGCCTTTGCATTGAGGGCTATCTGAAAATGGCTGTGGCGCTGAAGTTGCCTGTGAATGTGGAGTTGGTGGCATGTGAAACCCGCATGTGGAGCATTCGTTTGTGTGGGATGCTCACCAAGCTTCATTTCAGTCCTAGGCACTCAAAGGGCACTAAGAATAGAGTGTGAAAACTGAGTTTCCTTGAGAGCTGCTTGGAAGCCTGATGGTGTGTGAAGTTAGTGAGCCAAATGGAGTTGTTGTCCCACAAGAACCACTCAGCTGATCCTTCTTCAATATGCCCTTCACCAACATGCAGTGTTTCCTTGATTGAATTAGCTCTCACACCAATATTTGCGTCTAGAGCCTTTGCATTGAGGGCTATCTGAAATGGCTGTGGCGCTGAAGTTGCCTGTGAATGTGGAGTTGGTGGCATGTGAAACCCGCATGTGGAGCATTCGTTTGTGTGGGATGCTCTACCAGGATCATTTCAGTCCTAGGCACTCAAAGGGCACTAAGCATAGAGTGTGAAAACTGAGTTTCCTTGAGAGCTGCTTGGAAGCTGATGGTGTGTGAAGTTAGTGAGCCAAATGGAGTTGTTCTCCCAGAAGAACCACTCGGCTGATCCTTCTTCAATATGCCCTTCACCAACATGCAGTGTTTCCTTGATTGAATTAGCTCTCACACCAATATTTGCGTCTAGAGCCTTTGCATTGAGGGCTATCTGAAAACGGCTGTGGCGCTGAAGTTGCCTGTCAATGTGGAGTTGGTGGCATGTGAAACCCGCATGTGGAGCATTCGTTTGTGTGGGATGCTCTACAGGTTCATTCCTAGATAATGCACTCAAAGGGCACTAAGCATAGAGTGTGAAAACTGAGTTCCCTTGAGAGCTGCTTGGAAGCCTGATGGTGTGTGAAGTTAGTGAGCCAAATGGAGTTGTTCTCCATAAGAACCACTCGGCTGATCCTTCTTCAATATGCCCTTCACCAACATGCAGTGTTTCCTTGATTGAATTAGCTCTCACACCAATATTTGCGTCTAGAGCCTTTGCATTGAGGGCTATCTGAAAACGGCTGTGGCGCTGAAGTTGCCTGTGAATGTGGAGTTGGTGGCATGTGAATCCCGAATGTGGAGCATTCGTTTGTGTGGGATGCTCTACCAGGTTCATTCCTAGATAACGCACTCAAGGGCACTAAGCATAGAGTGTGAAAACTGAGTTTCCTTGAGAGCTGCTTGGAAGCCTGATGGTGTGTGAAGTTAGTGAGTCAAATGGAGTTGTTCTCCCACAAGAACCACTCGGCTGATCCTTCTTCAATATGCCCTTCACCAACATGCAGTGTTTTCTTGATTGAATTATCCCCCACACCAATATTTGCGTCTAGAGCCTTTGCATTGAGGGCTATCTGAAAACGGCTGTGGCGCTGAAGTTGCCTGTGAATGTGGAGTTGGTGGCATGTGAAACCCGCATGTGGAGCATTCGTTTGTGTGGGATGCTCACCAAGCTTCATGTCAGTCTAGTTACTCAAAGGGCACTAAGCATAGAGTGTGAAAACTGAGTTTCCTTGAGAGCTGCTTGGAAGCCTGATGGTGTGTGAAGTTAGTGAGCCAAATGGAGTTGTTCTCCCACAAGAACCACTTGGCTGATCCTTCTTCAATATGCCCTTCACCAACATGCAGTGTTTCCTGATTGAATTAGCTCTCATACCAATATTTGCGTCTAGAGCCTTTGCATTGAGGGCTATCTGAAAACGGCTGTGGCGCTGAAGTTGCTGTGAATGTGGAGTTGGTGACATGTGAAACCCGCATGTGGAGCATTCGTTTGTGTGGGATGCTCTACCAGGTTTATTCCTAGATAATGCACTCAAAGGGCACTAAGCATAGAGTGTGAAAACTGAGTTTCCTTGAGAGCTGCTTGGAAGCCTGATGGTGTGTGAAGTTAGTGAGTCAAATGGAGTTGTTCTCCCACAAGAACCACTCGGCTGATCCTTCTTCAATATGCCCTTCACCAACATGCAGTGTTTTCTTGATTGAATTATCCCCACACCAATATTTGCGTCTAGAGCCTTTGCATTGAGGGCTATCTGAAAACGGCTGTGGCGCTGAAGTTGCCTGTGAATGTGGAGTTGGTGGCATGTGAAACCCGCATGTGGAGCATTCGTTTGTGTGGGATGCTCACCAAGCTTCATTTCAGTCCTAGTTACTCAAAGGGCACTAAGCATAGAGTGTGAAAACTGAGTTTCCTTGAGAGCTGCTTGGAAGCCTGATGGTGTGTGAAGTTAGTGAGCCAAATGGAGTTGTTCTCCCACAAGAACCACTCGGCTGATCCTTCTTCAATATGCCCTTCACCAACATGCAGTGTTTCCTTGATTGAATTAGCTCTCACACCAATATTTGCGTCTAGAGCCTTTGCATTGAGGGCTATCTGAAAACAGCTGTGGCGCTGAAGTTGCTGTGAATGTGGAGTTGTGGCATGTGAAACCCGCAATGTGGAGCATTCGTTTGTGTGGGATGTTCTACCAGGTTCATTCGTAGATAATGCACTCAAAGGGCACTAAGCATAGAGTGTGAAAACTGAGTTTCCTTGAGAGCTGCTTGGAAGCCTGATGGTGTGTGAAGTTAGTGAGCCAAATGGAGTTGTTCTCCCACAAGAACCACTCGGCTGATCCTTCTTCAATATGCCCTTCACCAACATGCAGTGTTTCCTTGATTGAATTAGCTCTCACACCAATATTTGTGTCTAGAGCCTTTGCATTCAGGGCTATCTGAAAACGGCTGTGGCGCTGAAGTTGCCTGTGAATGTGGAGTTGGTGACATGTGAAAATCGCATGTGGAGCATTCGTTTGTGTGGATGCTCTACCAGGTTCATTCCTAGATAATGCACTCAAAGGGCACTAAGCATAGAGTGTGAAAACTGAGTTTCCTTGAGAGCTGCTTGGAAGTCTGATGATGTGTGAAGTTAGTGAGTCAAATGCAGTTGTTCTCCCACAAGAACCACTCGGCTGATCCTTCTTCAATATGCCCTTCACCAACATGCAGTGTTTTTCTTGATTGAATATCCCCCACACCAATATTTGCGTCTAGAGCCTTTGCATTGAGGGCTATCTGAAAACGGCTGTGGCGCTGAAGTTGCCTGTGAATGTGGAGTTGGTGGCATGTGAAACCCGCATGTGGAGCATTCGTTTGTGTGGGATGCTCACCAAGCTTCATGTCAGTCCTAGTTACTCAAAGGGCACTAAGCATAGAGTGTGAAAACTGAGTTTCCTTGAGAGCTGCTTGGAAGCCTGATGGTGTGTGAAGTTAGTGAGCCAAATGGAGTTGTTCTCCCACAAGAACCACTCGGCTGATCCTTCTTCAAATGCCCTTCACCAACATGCATTGTTTCCTTGATTGAATTAGCTCTCACACCAATATTTGCGTCTAGAACCTTTGCATTGAGGGCTATCTGAAAACGGCCGTGGCGCTGAAGTTGCCTGTGAATGTGGAGTTGGTGACATGTGAAACCCGCATGTGGAGCATTCGTTTCTGTGGGATGCTCACCAAGCTTCATTTCAGTCCTAGGCACTCAGAGGGCACTAAGCATAGAGTGTGAAAACTGAGTTTCCTTGAGAGCTGCTTAGATGCCTGATGGTGTGTGAAGTTAGTGAGCCAAATGGAGTTGTTCTCCCACAATAACCACTCGGCTGATCCTTCTTCAATATGCCCTTCACCGACATGCAGAGTTTCCTTGATTGAATTAGCTCCCACACCAATATTTGTGTCTAGAGCCTTTGCATTGAGGGCTATCTGAAAACGGCTGTGGCGCTGAAGTTGCCTGTGAATGTGGAATTGGTGGCATGTGAAACCCGCATGTGGAGCATTCGTTTGTGTGGGATGCTCACCAAGCTTCATTTGAGTCCTAGGTTCTCAAAGGGCAGTAAACATAGAGTGTGAAAAGTGAGTTTCCTTGAGAGCTGCTTGGAAGCCTGATGGTGTGTGAAGTTAGTGAGCCAAATGGAGTTGTTCTCCCACAAGAACCACTCGGCTGATCCTTCTTCAATATGCCCTTCACCAACATGCAGTGTTTCCTTGATTGAATTAGCTCTCACACCAATATTTGCGTCTAGAGCCTTTGCATTGAGGGCTATCTGAAAACGGCTGTGGCGCCGAAGTTGCCTGTGAATGTAAAGTTGGTGGCATGTGAAACCCGCATGTGGATCATTCGTTTGTGTGGCATGCTCTACCAGGTTCATTCCTAGATAATGCACTCAAAGGGCACTAAGCATAGAGTGTGAAAACTGAGTTTCCTTGAGAGCTGCTTGGAAGCCTGATGGTGTGTGAAGTTAGTGAGCCAAATGGAGTTGTTCTCCCACAAGAACCACTCGGCTGATCCTTCTTCAATATGCCCTTCACCAACATGCAGTGTTTCCTTGATTGAATTATCCCCCACACCAATATTTGCGTCTAGAGCCTTTGCATTGAGGGCTATCTGAAAACGGCTGTGGCGCTGAAGTTGCCTGTGAATGTGGAGTTGGTGGCATGTGAAACCCGCATGTGGAGCATTCGTTTGTGTGGCATGCTCTACCAGGTTCATTCCTAGATAATGCACTCAAAGGGCACTAAGCATAGAGTGTGAAAACTGAGTTTCCTTGAGAGCTGCTTGGAAGCCTGATGGTGTGTGAAGTTAGTGAGCCAAATGGAGTTGTTGTCCCACAAGAACCACTCGGCTGATCCTTCTTCAATATGCCCTTCACCAACATGCAGTGTTTCCTTGATTGAATTAGCTCTCACACCAATATTTGCGTCTAGAGCCTTTGCATTGAGGGCTATCTGAAAACGGCTGTGGCGCTGAAGTTGCCTGTGAATGTGGAGTTGGTGGCATGTGAAACCCGCATGTGGAGCATTCGTTTGTGTGGGATGCTCTACCAGGATCATTTCAGTCCTAGGCACTCAAAGGGCACTAAGCATAGAGTGTGAAAACTGAGTTTCCTTGAGAGCTGCTTGGAAGCCTGATGGTGTGTGAAGTTAGTGAGCCAAATGGAGTTGTTGTCCCACAAGAACCACTCGGCTGATCCTTCTTCAATATGCCCTTCACCAACATGCAGTGTTTGTTTGATTGAATTATTCCCCACCCCAATATTTGCGTCTAGAGCCTTTGCATTGAGGGCTATCTGAAAACGGCTGTGGCGCTGAAGTTGCCTGTGAATGTGGAGTTGGTGACATGTGAAACCCGCATGTGGAGCATTCGTTTGTGTGGGATGCTCTACCAGGTTTATTCCTAGATAATGCACTCAAAGGGCACTAAGCATAGAGTGTGAAAACTGAGTTTCCTTGAGAGCTGCTTGGAACCCTGATGGTGTGTGAAGTTAGTGAGTCAAATGGAGTTGTTCTCCCACAAGAACCACTCGGCTGATCCTTCTTCAATATGCCCTTCACCAACATGCAGTGTTTTCTTGATTGAATTATCCCCCACACCAATATTTGCGTCTAGAGCCTTTGCATTGAGGGCTATCTGAAAACGGCTGTGGCGCTGAAGTTGCCTGTGAATGTGGAGTTGGTGGCATGTGAAACCCGCATGTGGAGCATTCGTTTGTGTGGGATGCTCACCAAGCTTCATTTCAGTCCTAGTTACTCAAAGGGCACTAAGCATAGAGTGTGAAAACTGAGTTTCCTTGAGAGCTGCTTGGAAGCCTGATGGTGTGTGAAGTTAGTGAGCCAAATGGAGTTGTTCTCCCACAAGAACCACTCGGCTGATCCTTCTTCAATATGCCCTTCACCAACATGCAGTGCTTGTTTGATTGAATTATTCCCCACCCCAATATTTGCGTCTAGAGCCTTTGCATTGAGGGCTATCTGAAAACGGCTGTGGCGCTGAAGTTGCATGTGAATGTGGAATTGGTGGCATGTGAAACCCGCATGTGGAGCATTCGTTTGTGTGGGATGCTCACCAAGCTTCATGTCAGTCCTAGTTACTCAAAGGGCACTAAGCATAGAGTGTGAAAACTGAGTTTCCTTGAGAGCTGCTTGGAAGCCTGATGGTGTGTGAAGTTAGTGAGCCAAATGGAGTTGTTCTCCCACAAGAACCACTTGGCTGATCCTTCTTCAATATGCCCTTCACCAACATGCAGTGTTTCCTTGATTGAATTAGCTCTCATACCAATATTTGCGTCTAGAGCCTTTGCATTGAGGGCTATCTGAAAACGGCTGTGGCGCTGAAGTTGCCTGTGAATGTGGAGTTGGTGACATGTGAAACCCGCATGTGGAGCATTCGTTTGTGTGGGATGCTCTACCAGGTTTATTCCTAGATAATGCACTCAAAGGGCACTAAGCATAGAGTGTGAAAACTGAGTTTCCTTGAGAGCTGCTTGGAAGCCTGATGGTGTGTGAAGTTAGTGAGTCAAATGGAGTTGTTCTCCACAAGAACCACTCGGCTGATCCTTCTTCAATATGCCCTTCACCAACATGCAGTGTTTTCTTGATTGAATTATCCCCCACACCAATATTTGCGTCTAGAGCCTTTGCATTGAGGGCTATCTGAAAACGGCTGTGGCGCTGAAGTTGCCTGTGAATGTGGAGTTGGTGGCATGTGAAACCCGCATGTGGAGCATTCGTTTGTGTGGGATGCTCACCAAGCTTCATTTCAGTCCTAGTTACTCAAAGGGCACTAAGCATAGAGTGTGAAAACTGAGTTTCCTTGAGAGCTGCTTGGAAGCCTGATGGTGTGTGAAGTTAGTGAGCCAAATGGAGTTGTTCTCCCACAAGAACCACTCGGCTGATCCTTCTTCAATATGCCCTTCACCAACATGCAGTGTTTCCTTGATTGAATTAGCTCTCACACCAATATTTGCGTCTAGAGCCTTTGCATTGAGGGCTATCTGAAAACAGCTGTGGCGCTGAAGTTGCCTGTGAATGTGGAGTTGTGGCATGTGAAACCCGCATGTGGAGCATTCGTTTGTGTGGGATGTTCTACCAGGTTCATTCGTAGATAATGCACTCAAAGGGCACTAAGCATAGAGTGTGAAAACTGAGTTTCCTTGAGAGCTGCTTGGAAGCCTGATGGTGTGTGAAGTTAGTGAGCCAAATGGAGTTGTTCTCCCACAAGAACCACTCGGCTGATCCTTCTTCAATATGCCCTTCACCAACATGCAGTGTTTCCTTGATTGAATTAGCTCTCACACCAATATTTGTGTCTAGAGCCTTTGCATTCAGGGCTATCTGAAAACGGCTGTGGCGCTGAAGTTGCCTGTGAATGTGGAGTTGGTGACATGTGAAAATCGCATGTGGAGCATTCGTTTGTGTGGGATGCTCACCAAGCTTCATGTCAGTCAAAGTTACTCAAAGGGCACTAAGCATAGAGTGTGAAAACTGAGTTTCCTTGAGAGCTGCTTGGAAGCCTGATGGTGTGTGAAGTTAGTGAGCCAAATGGAGTTGTTCTCCCACAAGAACCACTCGGCTGATCCTTCTTCAAATGCCCTTCACCAACATGCATTGTTTCCTTGATTGAATTAGCTCTCACACCAATATTTGCGTCTAGAACCTTTGCATTGAGGGCTATCTGAAAACGGCCGTGGCGCTGAAGTTGCCTGTGAATGTGGAGTTGGTGGCATGTGAAACCCGCATGTGGAGCATTCGTTTCTGTGGGATGCTCACCAAGCTTCATTTCAGTCCTAGGCACTCAGAGGGCACTAAGCATAGAGTGTGAAAACTGAGTTTCCTTGAGAGCTGCTTAGATGCCTGATGGTGTGTGAAGTTAGTGAGCCAAATGGAGTTGTTCTCCCACAATAACCACTCGGCTGATCCTTCTTCAATATGCCCTTCACCGACATGCAGAGTTTCCTTGATTGAATTAGCTCCCACACCAATATTTGTGTCTAGAGCCTTTGCATTGAGGGCTATCTGAAAACGGCTGTGGCGCTGAAGTTGCCTGTGAATGTGGAATTGGTGGCATGTGAAACCCGCATGTGGAGCATTCGTTTGTGTGGGATGCTCACCAAGCTTCATTTGAGTCCTAGGTTCTCAAAGGGCAGTAAACATAGAGTGTGAAAAGTGAGTTTCCTTGAGAGCTGCTTGGAAGCCTGATGGTGTGTGAAGTTAGTGAGCCAAATGGAGTTGTTCTCCCACAAGAACCACTCGGCTGATCCTTCTTCATATGCCCTTCACCAACATGCAGTGTTTCCTTGATTGAATTAGCTCTCACACCAATATTTGCGTCTAGAGCCTTTGCATTGAGGGCTATCTGAAAACGGCTGTGGCGCTAGAAGTTGCCTGTGAATGTGGAGTTGGTGGCATGTGAAACCCGCATGTGGAGCATTCGTTTGTGTGGGATGCTCTACCAGGATCATTTCAGTCCTAGGCACTCAAAGGGCACTAAGCATAGAGTGTGAAAACTGAGTTTCCTTGAGAGCTGCTTGGAAGCCTGATGGTGTGTGAAGTTAGTGAGCCAAATGGAGTTGTTGTCCCACAAGAACCACTCGGCTGATCCTTCTTCAATATGCTCTTCACCAACATGCAGTGTTTGTTTGATTGAATTATTCCCCACCCCAATATTTGCGTCTAGAGCCTTTGCATTGAGGGCTATCTGAAAACGGCTGTGGCGCTGAAGTTGCATGTGAATGTGGAATTGGTGGCATGTGAAACCCGCATGTGGAGCATTCGTTTGTGTGGCATGCTCTACCAGGTTCATTCGTAGATAATCCACTCAAAGGGCACTTAGCATAGAGTGTGAAAACTGAGTTTCCTTGAGAGCTGCTTGGAAGCCTGATGGTGTGTGAAGTTAGTGAGCCAAATGGAGTTGTTCTCCCACAAGAACCACTCGGCTGATCCTTCTTCAATATGCCCTTCACCAACATGCAGTGTTTCCTTGATTGAATTAGCTCTCACACCAATATTTGCGTCTAGAGCCTTTGCATTGAGGGCTACCTGAAAACGGCTGTGGCGCTGAAGTTGCCTGTGAATGTGGAGTTGGTGGCATGTGAAACCCGCATGTGGAGCATTCATTTGTGTGGGATGCTCTACCAGGTTCATTCCTAGATAATGCACTCAAAGGGCACTAAGCATAGAGTGTGAAAACTGAGTTTCCTTGAGAGCTGTTTGGAAGCCTGATGGTGTGTGAAGTTAGTGAGCCAAATGGAGTTGTTCTCCCACAAGAACCACTCGGCTGATCCTTCTTCAATATGCCCTTCACCAACATGCAGTGTTTCCTTGATTGAATTAGCTCTCATACCAATATTTGCGTCTAGAGCCTTTGCATTGAGGGCTATCTGAAAACGGCTGTGGCGCTGAAGTTGCCTGTGAATGTGGAGTTGGTGACATGTGAAAATCGCATGTGGAGCATTCGTTTGTGTGGGATGCTCTACCAGGTTCATTCCTAGATAATGCACTCAAAGGGCACTAAGCATAGAGTGTGAAAACTGAGTTTCCTTGAGAGCTGCTTGGAAGCCTGATGGTGTGTGACGTTAGTGAGCCAAATGGAGTTGTTCTCCCACAAGAACCACTCGGCTGATCCTTCTTCAATATGCCCTTCACCAACATGCAGTGTTTTCTTGATTGAATTATCCCCCACACCAATATTTGCGTCTAGAGCCTTTGCATTGAGGGCTATCTGAAAACGGCTGTGGCGCTGAAGTTGCCTGTGAATGTGGAGTTGGTGGCATGTGAAACCCGCATGTGGAGCATTCGTTTGTGTGCATGCTCTACCAGGTTCATTCCTAGATAATGCACTCAAAGGGCACTAAGCATAGAGTGTGAAAACTGAGTTTCCTTGAGAGCTGCTTGGAAGCCTGATGGTGTGTGAAGTTAGTGAGCCAAATGGAGTTGTTCTCCCACAAGAACCACTCGGCTGATCCTTCTTCAATATGCCCTTCACCAACATGCAGTGTTTCCTTGATTGAATTATCCCCCACACCAATATTTGCGTCTAGAGCCTTTGCATTGAGGGCTATCTGAAAACGGCTGGGGCGCTGAAGTTGCCTGTGAATGTGGAGTTGGTGGCATGTGAAACCCGCATGTGAAGCATTCGTTTGTGTGGGATGCTCTACCAAGTTCATTTCAGTCCTAGGCACTCAAAGGGCACTAAGCATTGAGTGTGAAAACTGAGTTTCCTTGAGAGCTGCTTGGAAGCCTGATGGTGTGTGAAGTTAGTGAGCAAATGGAGTTGTTGTCCCACAAGAACCACTCGGCTGATCCTTCTTCAATATGCCCTTCACCAACATGCAGTGTTTCCTTGATTGAATTAGCTCTCACACCAATATTTGCGTCTAGAGCCTTTGCATTGAGGGCTATCTGAAAACGGCTGTGGCGCTGAAGTTGCCTGTGAATGTGGAGTTGGTGGCATGTGAAACCCGCATGTGGAGCATTCGTTTGTGTGGGATGCTCTACCAGGATCATTTCAGTCCTAGGCACTCAAAGGGCACTAAGCATAGAGTGTGAAAACTGAGTTTCCTTGAGAGCTGCTTGGAAGCCTGATGGTGTGTGAAGTTAGTGAGCCAAATGGAGTTGTTGTCCCACAAGTACCACTCGGCTGATCCTTCTTCAATATGCCCTTCACCAACATGCAGTGTTTCCTTGATTGAATTATTCCCCACCCCAATATTTGCGTCTAGAGCCTTTGCATTGAGGGCTATCTGAAAACGGCTGTGGCGCTGAAGTTGCATGTGAATGTGGAATTGGTGGCATGTGAAACCCGCATGTGGAGCATTCGTTTGTGTGGCATGCTCTACCAGGTTCATTCCTAGATAATGCACTCAAAGGGCACTAAGCATAGAGTGTGAAAACTGAGTTTCCTTGAGAGCTGCTTGGAAGCCTGATGGTGTGTGAAGTTAGTGAGCCAAATGGAGTTGTTGTCCCACAAGAACCACTCGGCTGATCCTTCTTCAATATGCCTTCACCAACATGCAGTGTTTCCTTGATTGAATTAGCTCTCACACCAATATTTGCGTCTAGAGCCTTTGCATTGAGGGCTATCTGAAAACGGCTGTGGCGCTGAAGTTGCCTGTGAATGTGGAGTTGGTGGCATGTGAAACCCGCATGTGGAGCATTCATTTGTGTGGGATGCTCTACCAGGTTCATTCCTAGATAATGCACTCAAAGGGCACTAAGCATAGAGTGTGAAAACTGAGTTTCCTTGAGAGCTGTTTGGAAGCCTGATGGTGTGTGAAGTTAGTGAGCCAAATGGAGTTGTTCTCCCACAAGAACCACTCGGCTGATCCTTCTTCAATATGCCCTTCACCAACATGCAGTGTTTTCTTGATTGAATTATCCCCCACACCAATATTTGCGTCTAGAGCCTTTGCATTGAGGGCTATCTGAAAACGGCTGTGGCGCTGAAGTTGCCTGTGAATGTGGAGTTGGTGACATGTGAAACCCGCATGTGGAGCATTCGTTTGTGTAGGATGCTCTACAGGTTCATTCCTAGATAATGCACTCAAAGGGCACTAAGCATAGAGTGTGAAAACTGAGTTTCCTTGAGAGCTGCTTGGAAGCCTGATGGTGTGTGAATTTAGTGAGCCAAATGGAGTTGTTCTCCCACAAGAACCACTCGGCTGATCCTTCTTCAATATGCCCTTCACCAACATGCAGTGTTTCCTTGATTGAATTATCCCCCACACTAATATTTGCGTCTAGAGCCTTTGCATTGAGGGCTATCTGAAACGGCTGTGGCGCTGAAGTTGCCTGTGAATGTGGAGTTGGTGGCATGTGAAACCCGCATGTGGAGCATTCGTTTGTTTGGGATGCTCACCAAGCTTCATTTGAGTCCTAGGTTATCAAAGGGCAGTAAACATAGAGTGTGAAAACTGAGTTTCCTTGAGAGCTGCTTGGAAGCCTGATGGTGTGTGAAGTTAGTGAGCCAAATGGAATTGTTCTCCCACAAGAACCACTCGGCTGATCCTTCTTCAATATGCCCTTCACCGACATTCAGAGTTTCCTTGATTGAATTAGCTCCCACACCAATATTTGCGTCTAGAGCCTTTGCATTGAGGCTATCTGAAACGGCTGTGGCGCTGAAGTTGCCTGTGAATGTGGAGTTGGTGGCATGTGAAACCCGCATGTGGAGCATTCGTTTGTTTGGGATGCTCACCAAGCTTCATTTGAGTCCTAGGTTATCAAAGGGCACTAAGCATAGAGTGTGAAAACTGAGTTTCCTTGAGAGCTGCTTGGAAGCCTGATGGTGTGTGAAGTTAGTGAGCCAAATGGAATTGTTCTCCCACAAGAACCACTCGGCTGATCCTTCTTCAATATGCCCTTCACCGACATTCAGAGTTTCCTTGATTGAATTAGCTCCCACACCAATATTTGTGTCTAGAGCTTTTGCATTGAGTTCTATCTGAAAACGGCTGTGGCGCTGAAGTTGCCTGAGAATGTGGAGTTGGTGGCATGTGAAACCCGCATGTGGAGCATTCGTTTGTGTGGGATGCTCTACCAGGATCATTTCAGTCCTAGGCACTCAAAGGGCACTAAGCATAGAGTGTGAAAACTGAGTTTCCTTGAGAGCTGCTTGGAAGCCTGATGGTGTGTGAAGTTAGTGAGCCAAATGGAGTTGTTGTCCCACAAGAACCACTCGGCTGATCCTTCTTCAATATGCCCTTCACCAACATGCAGTGTTTCCTTGATTGAATTAGCTCTCACACCAATATTTGCGTCTAGAGCCTTTGCATTGAGGGCTATCTGAAAACGGCTGTGGCGCTGAAGTTGCCTGTGAATGTGGAGTTGGTGGCATGTGAAACCCGCATGTTGAGCATTCGTTTGTGTGGGATGCTCACCAAGCTTCATTTCAGTCCTAGGCACTCAAAGGGCACTAAGCATTGAGTGTGAAAAATGAGTTTCCTTGAGAGCTGCTTGGAAGCCTGATGGTGTGTGAAGTTAGTGAGCCAAGTGGAGTTGTTCTCCCACAAGAACCACTAGGCTGATCCTTCTTCAATATGCCCTTCACCAACATGCAGTGTTTCCTTGATTGAATTAGCTCTCACACCAATATTTGCGTCTAGAGCCTTTGCATTGAGGGCTATCTGAAAACGGCTGTGGCGCTGAAGTTGCCTGTGAATGTGGAGTTGGTGGCATGTGAAACCCGCATGTGGAGCATTCGTTTGTGTGGGATGCTCACCAAGCTTCATGTCAGTCCTAGGCACTCAAAGGGCACTAAGCATAGAGTGTGAAAACTGAGTTTCCTTGAGAGCTGCTTGGAAGCCTGATGGTGTGTGAACTTAGTGAGCCAAATGGAGTTGTTCTCCCACAAGAACCACTCGGCTGATCCTTCTTCAATATGCCCTTCACCAACATGCAGTGTTTCCTGATTGAATTAGCTCTCACACCAATATTTGCGTCTAGAGCCTTTGCATTGAGGGCTATCTGAAAACGGCTGGGCGCTGAAGTTGCCTGTGAATGTGGAGTTGGTGGCATGTGAAACCCGCATGTGGAGCATTCGTTTGTGTGGCATGCTCTACCAGTTCATTCCTAGATAATGCACTCAAAGGGCACTAAGCATAGAGTGTGAAAACTGAGTTTCCTTGAGAGCTGCTTGGAAGCCTGATGGTGTGTGAAGTTAGTGAGCCAAATGGAGTTGTTCTCCCACAAGAACCACTCGGCTGATCCTTCTTCAATATGCCCTTCACCAACATGCAGTGTTTCCTTGATTGAATTAGCTCTCACACCAATATTTGCGTCTAGAGCCTTTGCATTGAGGGCTATCTGAAAACGGCTGTGGCGCTGAAGTTGCCTGTGAATGTGGAGTTGGTGGCATGTGAAACCCGCATGTGGAGCATTCGTTTGTGTGGGATGCTCTACCAGGATCATTTCAGTCCTAGGCACTCAAAGGGCACTAAGCATAGAGTGTGAAAACTGAGTTTCCTTGAGAGCTGCTTGGAAGCCTGATGGTGTGTGAAGTTAGTGAGCCAAATGGAGTTGTTGTCCCACAAGAACCACTCGGCTGATCCTTCTTCAATATGCCCTTCACCAACATGCAGTGTTTGTTTGATTGAATTATTCCCCACCCCAATATTTGGCGTCTAGAGCCTTTGCATTGAGGGCTATCTGAAAACGGCTGTGGCGCTGAAGTTGCATGTGAATGTGGAATGGTGGCATGTGAAACCCGCATGTGGAGCATTCGTTTGTGTGGCATGCTCTACCAGGTTCATTCGTAGATAATCCACTCAAAGGGCACTAGCATAGAGTGTGAAAACTGAGTTTCCTTGAGAGCTGCTTGGAAGCCTGATGGTGTGTGAAGTTAGTGAGCCAAATATTGGGGTGGGGAATAATTCAATCAAACAAACACTGCATGTTGGTGAAGG
>NW_026699010.1:0-27898 GCF_030435755.1 Ochotona princeps | reverse complement strand
ATACTCACACACATACACACACACATACACACACATACACACACACACACATACACACACACACACACATACACACACACACACACACACATATGAAGCAGGGTTGCTTTGTCTCTCTACTCATGCGTTCGTACTTTCTCTTTCCACTCTTGCTGAGCTATTTCTTCTACTTGGTCTTGCTGTGTACTCCTATTTTCACGTGCGAAAAGCAAGAATTTCTGTATCTAGCTAGTGGCAAAAAGACACAGCCAATCATCTGTAAATTATCTCTCCTCCTTCCTTTACGAGTGACGGGGATATAATCCTAAATAAACAAACACTCACGTCCACGAAATTCACGCAAAGACACACACACACACTTTGATGTTATCTGTGTGGAATCAGTGATTTTTATCATACATTACAACAGGCAAGTGCGCACTCACATACTTCCATGCAGGCAATATATATACATATATATATGTATATTTTTGTGTAGCCCCATGTATATATATATGTATATACAGGTGTAGATTAGAAAGCAAGTGTGCACTAACATACTTCCATGCAGGGAATATATATATATATATATATTTGTGTAGCCCCTATATATATATATTATATATATGTATATACAGATGTAGATTACGGAGCTAGTGCGCACTGACATACTTCCATGCTAGCAATATATATGTTTTTCGTGTAGCCCCTATATGGAATTGATATATATATATATATTGATTGATATGGATACATAAGTGTATATTGGAGGGCTAGTGTGCACTCAGAGAATTGCTTGCAGGCAATATATACGTAATTTTATAGCCCATATACGGCATTGATTTGTATATATATATATATATACATATATATATTGTATGGCTAGTGTGGACTAATATATCTCAATGCAGGCAATATATATGTTTTTGTATAGAGCCCTCATGAGGCCCATATATATATATATATATATATATATATATATATATATATATATATTTATATATATATATCTATATGTATATATATATATGTATATGTATTAGGAGGCCACTGTGCACTCACATACTTGCACGCAGGCAATGTATATGTTTTTTTGTGTAGTGGATTTACGTATATATACTACACGGCTGGTTTGCATGCACTCACATATTTTCACGCAGGCAAGATGTATGTTTTTAATATATGATAGCGTCGATACGACATTCCAGGGCTAGTGCGTTAGGACATTTACGCGTGGAATTTTCTACTTTTCGTATGACGCCTAAATCACCTTGTGCTATAGGAATTGTGTTAAGGTAACAATACATATAGATATATATGCATATATATATATGTATATATATGTATATGCATATATATGTATATATGTGTATACATATAAAATATACATACATATATATATATATTCATATATAAGCTGCTGCTGCCTGTTCTTTTTGCTTCGTTTGCATCTAGCGAGAGAGTGTAAACGTATGTACAGCTACATATTATCTCATGTTAACATGCAAATATGTGTGCTGGTGTGGTGGCCCTTCCTGTATATACGCACAGTCCTTGCGTAGATATCTGCAGCTACTCTGATTTACGAAAGAATTGCTTCGATTTATTCAGGCAGTATACACAGCACACATAAAAACACGCAAACTTGTACATCAGCAGCAAAACACAATGCCGAGGGTGAAAAGGCCGTGCATCAATCCTTCACGTTCATACCCGCGGCGCTCTCCTTCTCCCCGTCGCTCGTAGAGATATACACACATACATATGCTTGTGTATATACGTACGGCACGTGATTGCTTGCTCACACAAATACACGCACATTTACACGCACACACACACACACATACTGACACGTGTGCATATATATATATATATATATATATATTTACATGTACACGCGCAGAAACACACACATACACAAAGGCACGCAAAGACGCAAACACAGAGCCACACACACACACACACACAGACACTCACACATATACACACACACACGTACTGACGCGTATATATATATATATATATATATATATATATATATATATATATATATATATATATATATACGCAGAGGGACACACACACACACACCCACAAAGGCACACAGACAGAGGCATACAGAGCCGTACACACCCACGCAGACATAAGCCGTCAGGCACAGAGGAGCACACATTTGTCAACAGCATTTAGCATCATATGTACACAATTTCACACAAATACATACACGCATATACGCAGACACGCTCACACCCCCCTACGAACTCAGTATACACACACACACACATACACACACATACACATACACACACATATATATGCTTACATAGACACACTGTACCCCTCATCTACCTGCAAGTATATATATATATATATATATATATATATATATATATATATACATATATATATATATATATGCACCATATGCACACACATATCCACATAAACACACACATGCATAAATGAACAACACACACGGACACACCCAGCTGCGAACTCCGTATAAACGCACACACACACACATACACACACCATACACCTCATATACCTGCACATATATATATATATATATAAATATACATATATATATGTGTATATGAGAAGATAGTTTCTTCAGGTGCGCATATACATGTGGGACAACATATATGGAGTGTGCATGTAGGGGATTTCGGACCTGTAAGTTTTATATATATGACGTCCTATTCAACTAACATGTGTGTGTGTGTGTGTATGTCGAGTTGATATCTCGCTGTATGCTGCTGTTCAACCCCTGCTTTTGCAGTTATGCAGAGAAGTGCTTGGGCGTGCTCACTGGTATATTGGAAGCGCCAGTGTGCCTGCAGCTGTACTGTTGCTGTTGCTTCTACTTCAACTTCCGGCTTCCTATTACTTTGCAGCAGTTCTCGCTTCTCTCTTCTTCGTCTGTTTGTGGCTAGCGGGTAAGGCATGCATGCAATGAAAAAAGAGGAGGACAGGATCTTCTCACCGTCTTCTCGTCTGTTGTGCACAAATCTTTACGTTTTTCTGTGTGTATAGTGTCATTAAGTGGATGCTACTTTTTCTTCTTCTTTTGTTAAGCTTCTCATAGACTGAGTACTATGTGGCTGAAGCACAGCGGAAGTATATACGCGGGGCATGCGCGTGTCTCACACACAAATACCTCTGTGTCTCCGCGTGTGTATGTGTATATGTGTATACGTGTATGTGTATGTGTATATGTGTATATGTATATATGTGCATGTATATATGTGTATATGTGTACATGCATGTCTATATGTGTATATGTGTATGTATATGTGTGTATATATATATATATACATGTATATATATATATATATATATACGTGTATGTGTATGTGTATGTGTGTATGTATATATGTGTATGTATATATGTGTATATGTGTACATGCATGTCTATATGTGTATATGTGTATGTATATGTGTGTATATATATATATATACATGTATATATATATACGTGTATGTGTATGTGTATATGTGTATATGTATATATGTGTATGTATATATGTGTATATGTGTACATGCATGTCTATATGTGTATATGTGTATGTATATGTGTGTATATATATATATATATATATATATATATACGTGTATGTGTATGTGTATATGCGTATATGTGTATGTGTATATGTGTATATGTGTATGTGTATATGTGTATATGTGTATGTGTATATGTGTATATGTGTATGTGTATATGTGTATATGTATATGTGTATGTGTATGTGTATATGTGTATATGTGTATGTGTATATGTGTATGTGTGTATGTGTATGTGTATATGTGTATGTGTGTATGTGTATGTGTGTATGTGTATGTGTGTATGTGTACGTGTGTTTGTGTATTTGTTTGTGTATGTGTATGTGTGTGTGTGTGTGTACGTGGGCGTGTGCTGACTCTACTTCATTTGTAGTGGAACAGACAGACGTGCTCCTAGTGCGTTGTGCTGGGTGATACTACTGCTCAATTCTTCTATCACATGTAAACAATAACGCATTGGAGGTGACATCCTTCCACTAATTTATCTAACTCTCGTGCATGCAGCTCTTGTATTTATTACGTACACGCATGCGAAAGAGATGCAGGCCCCTTATGTATGACAGTTGCATGCACTACGTGATAAAAAAATTTTTTGCACTGGCGTTTGTTTCTCCTCCTCCTCCTCGTCGTCCTCCTCGTTGAATATATGCATATATATATATATATACAGAGAGAGAGAGAGGCACTGATTTTATGTGAGCATTTATAAATGTGTTTAGAGAGTGCACACCTCCTTTCTTTGATGCTGTGTACATTAGTTTTTGCAAAATCTGAGCAATGTGGAATATTTTGTCTTTTTTGTTTTTGGTGCTTATCAGTTTTTCTGTATTATGCGGAAGAATGTGACGTGTTGTTTCGCTGCTTATGGTGACTTCTCGTGCCACGTGGGTTGAATTCACTCTCGTTGAGTTTTGCATGCAACGTGTAGTATTATATGACTGGTGCATGAACGCCTTGTACGCCTTGATGTCTGTGCAGGTTTTGTGTGTGAAAAAGAAAAGCCTATAGAACAACTGTTGTGTACATAATGTCTTGAGCTTCTTTCTTGTGCAAAAAAAAGTGTATGCAATTTCATTTGTCGCTGCTTCCTGCATTTGTTCTCCTTATTCTTTATTTCTCTGCCAGTACCACGCATACGACGTAGTGTTGGGGTACTACGGTATTTACTGGTGCAACAGCCGATGGACGTGGGAGACTTAGTGGAATTTCACCTTCCCTCGAGAGAGCGTTCCTGCTACTTGAACGCGTGTATCACAAGAAGAGAGAAAGACAGAGAGTGTGCTGTAGACGGAACCGGTTTTGCTGCTACGAGTTCGCCAACTGCATGCGTCCGGGGGCAAAACAAAAAAAGATGGAACTGTCACCTGGAAACTGAGAGAGAATCTTTGATGCATGCAAACAAGGAAGAAAAAGAAGGAGACATAGAAGAAGGAGCAGCACTAGAACGAAGAAGAAATCGACGACAACGAAGAAGTAGTGTGCATAAGAAGATGAGTAGGAGGCAGCCTTCAATGTTCAAGAAGAAGAAGAAGAGGCAGGAGGCTGGGGATGCTCGAGAGACGTCAGCATATCCCGCATCGGACTGTCCAGATGAATGTACAGCAGCAACAGCGGCAGCGAGAGCTACTGCAGCAGCAACAACAGCAGCAGCTGCTGCAGCAGGAGCTGCACAGGCCGTAGCGGAGGCCGCTGCTCTTTCTGTTGCCACACACAAGGAAGATAGAAACGCATACAATCACCACCGCCAAAGAAATGCTCTTTTCCCTCTCTCTTATTACGAAAAGACTGGCGACTTAGCACCACCCACAAGATCCCGTGTGAGTATCAGCAAACAGCGACAGCAACAACAGCAGCAGCAACAGCAGCAGCGACATCGAAAACAGCAACACCCTTATTATTTCAGTAATAACAACTGCATGCGATACGACGACGAGGAGGACGATATTGAGCTGCAGCAGCAGCACCGGATCATGGCATCCGCGGCTGGTGGGACGCCTGCAGTGACACCTGCTGCTGCAGCCGCGGTTGCCGCTGCTGCGGCTGCTGCTGCATCCGCGTCTGCTGCGGCTGCTGCCGCTCTGCCGGCACTCGACGACGCCGCACCAACAGCAGTCACCCACCGTAGAACCTCCCAACACATACAGGGGCGTTTTTCTGTAAATCATCTCTACGGCCGATGTGTCAGTATAACTCACAAAGAGGTCGTCCTAAAAACCGTCGAACCAGCACTTCCATTACCGGTAACATATATATATATATATATGTGCCTTTGTGGTAGCGTCCATCACCAAGCCTCAACTATTTTCAACTCTCCTCTTTGTGTGCCCTCATGCCATACGTACACAATATTCACGCCTCTTTACATACATATGTGTATATCTCTATATACGCATGAATGTTTGTATGTGTATATCTATATCTGTCTATAGATACTTGTGCTTTCTGGAATGTGCAAAGGCAGGAGCGCATACCTCCGTCATGTATTCTACAGACAAACACTCGAGACAATTCTACTCTCTTTATTCTGCAAAGAGAAATAAAACGAAGAAAAGATGAAATAGATAGGTATAGAGATATCTCGCACACTCGAAATATCTCTACCGACTTGTCTACTCGTGCTTCACACATACCAACTCATGTATACGCCTCAACCCCAAGCGCAGGCGTGTTTACATGCAAGAGCCACTATATACTTGCACCTATTCTAGTATACACACATATAAATGGAAATATATGTATATGTATATATATATATCTTCTGTTGTATATATACACATATGTAAAGAGATATATATATCTTCCTCTGTATATATATATATTAAATAAATGTATATACGGATAATTGTACTCCTAGTAATAGTATTAGACTAGACAGCTTAGTAGCTATACATTGATATGAAGCTTTACATTGATACTGTATTATATCATATTGCCATAAGAGAGAGAGAGGGAGATTCTATACATATATATATGTATATACATATATATATGTATATATATATATATATGTATATATATATGTATATATATATATGTATATATATATATATGTATATATATATATGTATATATATATGTATATATATATGTATATATATATGTATCACTATCATGAAATTTGGAATATTCATAGTAATAGTAGTAATAGTAGTACAGTAGCTAGTACAGTGACTGGTACAGTAGCTAGTACAGTACCTAAATGAGTAGGTGTTAATATTGCATTATAAGATAATATAGCTTATATATATATACATATAGATATATATATACACATATGTATATATATATGTGTAGTAGTAGTAGTAGTAGTACAAAAGATAGCTCAAAAACGGTTGTAAGGATTGTCGTACCCCCCCTAGAGGAAGAAAAATTAAATAAAACATTTCGGTTTGCTTGTGTGTTCTTCATCTCTGTGTACACTTTTTTCCTTCGTCAACAAGAACTTCAGCCTTGCAACCATGTCTCTCTCTCTCTGTCACTCTCGCTCTCTCTCTCTCTTCCTCTCTCTCTCTCTCTTTCAATATGTTGAAATATACATAGTTATACAGAAATATACTAATATATATACATATATATACGTAGGTGTGTCTTTACATATATATATATATATAGGTAGAGTATACGTGACCTCACGAATCTGCTGTTGTTATTGGTGCTTTTCTTGCGTGGGTGACAGCAGCCACAGCAACGCGAGCAGCAGCAGCAGCAACAGCAGCAACACGAGCAGCAACAACGATCATGATAGGTGCATTCCTTGCCTCTTCTTTTTTTTGTCTGCATGCGTTAGAGTGTGTGTATTGCTTAGAGGTGGTTTGCTCTGCTGTTACTATTATCATCAATGTTATTACTACTACTACTATTAGGATATGTAATATTATTACGACTATATTTAGTAGTATAGGAACTATTAATATCATTTCTTATATTGCTACGGCTTTCTCGACACTACTACCAGTATTATTATTAGTTTTACTAGAATCACTCTTAATATTATTCGAATTATTATTAATATTATTGTTACATACATATTTGAGTGTTCCTATTACTACTATGAAAATGCCGAGGCCCCCTCCCTTTAAGGCAAACGTATTATAATTCGAGGTTGCTCTACTGCTCCTATTATTTCTGTTAATATTATCGTCACTACTAGTAGTAGTATTTAAAAGACAACTTACACTACTACATGCACTACAATTAGGGTGATAAGTACTATTATTGTTACCCATATATTAACTACTTTTTTCATCAATATCACACCCTTACAAGCATCATTACTATTATTTTGAACATTACTATTAATATGATTGCTAGCAGTACTATTGGTACTGTTGCTGTGTGCGGCACGTGTTGCTATGCAG
Source organism: Ochotona princeps (assembly GCF_030435755.1). Lineage (NCBI taxonomy): Eukaryota > Metazoa > Chordata > Mammalia > Lagomorpha > Ochotonidae > Ochotona > Ochotona princeps. Next base: position 20,000 of record NW_026699010.1, on the reverse strand, counting down.
ACGGTTTACTGAATGAAGGTGGTGCTCTCTGCTGCTGTCATTATTACTATTAATATTATTGTCGACACGACAACACTTAGTAAAATAATAATACTTGTTATTACACGTCTTATTAATATGATTATCACTACTATTTCTAATATATGGAAACATTATTATTGTTCTTACGATTGTTTTCTAGTTATTACTATTCTATCACTACTATTGTTTTTATTATGTATAGTACTACTACTATGATTAATTTTTATGTTACCACTACTATTATGATAATTATCACACTACTACTAGTACTAAATAATAATGCTGTGGTCCAGCTGTTGCTATGCAGACGTATCACATCGACTGAAGGCACTCTGCTGCTGCTGCTGCTATTGCTGCTACTGTTGCTGCTGCTGCTGTTGCTGCTGCTGCTGTTGCTGCTGCTGCTGTTGCTGCTGCTGCTGTTGCTGCTGCTGCTGTTGCTGCTGCTGCTGATACTTGTGATACTCTTATCAAATATCGTTACGTCTATCAACAAACAGTTCTCCAGGCTACCACAGACATATAAATATTATTACTATTACTATTATTATTCTCTATGTAACTACTACTACCACTATTACGATGACTGATATACTGTCTTTAGTGTCTTATAAATATGCTGATATATATATATATATATACATAGGACTAGCAGTTATATTCGTAATTATGAAATAGCGGTTGTTGATGTAAAAAATGCAGTAATATCTCGCAACCATATCCAACAAAGCACTTCTTTATACTCGTACTATTTGCACCATAAGTATGGCGCGCATGCATGTATATTATATTTATATATAAAGTTGCTACTGTCTTCTTGCTTTGTATGTATTAAAACATAGACAGCAACTACTATGATTGTGTGTGTGTGTGTGTGTGTCCTACATGTTTTCTGTTGCATTTCTCTTACACTTTCTTCGGCTTTTCTCCTCTTCTTCTGACCTCCCTGGGTATTTATGCTCCTGAATACTCACTCTCGATTGCTCTTTAGAAACGAGAGGCTCTAATATGTCTCTTACGTTCTCCATACACATATATTCTTTCTCATCATATCTTTTACAAACTATTCTACCTGCTTCTTTCTCTATCTATTCTTTCTTCTTCTTCTTTGTCTTCCCCTAAATCATATCCTCTTCCAAGCTGTGCATTCCCTATATATATATATACATATACATATATATGTACATGTATACACATATATATATATATATATATATATATATATATATATGGGTGTATATATCACCTTGAATCGGTTGTGCGCATATGTTACGTTACAGGTGTTTTATATGTCAAGTTCATTTTCTTCCTATTTATATTTCTCGTACTCTGTAAAAGACATCTGCGGCTTATTTTCAGTTCAGCTTTCTGAATTCTCGGTCACATATATAAATATATATAGAGGTTCCTCTACTTCTTCTTCATCTCTTTCCTACATGTGTCTTCTCCATATATTTCTCCTCTTCCCTTTTCTTCTTTTTTTTGCTGTCCCATAAAGTCTTTATGTATATACACCTCTCTCGATCATCTTCTTCTGCTTTCTGCCTTTGATGACCTCTCCATATCTCCTGCTTCTCTCTCTTCTTCTTTTTCTTTTTCCTTTTCTTCTTGTATGTGATCTGGCTGGCTTGCGATGTTCTCCTTAGCTCTTGCTTTCTGTCTCTTGCCATATATGAATTTGTGAGGTTGCTTGTGAAACCGTATCTTTGAGAGCAGTGTACTACGTCTTACACTACAAAAGAATGCTGTGCGGTATCTGCTGTTTTTCTTCTCTTTCGAAATGGCTGCAGCTCTTGCGCATACCCACAAGAGATGCAGCAACACGATACCAAATTCAAAATTATTCACGCTCAGCAGCACCAGCACATGTACTACTGCGTTTGAGACTTCCTCCTCCGGTCTTGCACTTGCAGCAGCAGCAACAGCAACAGCAAACGCGCATGCAAAAGCAGTTTCAGCAGTGCCCCATTCCCCAGCAGCAGCAACAGCAACTGTCGTGGCTTCCTTATGTTACCCCGCCACTATCATTTTTATCACCACAGCAGCAGCACCATCCATATATGAGAAACCCTGCATCCTCATTCTACTACCCTTCCACAGCTGCAACTGCAGCAAGAGCAGCAGCGGCAACAGCAGCAGCAACAGCAGCAGCAGTAACAGCCACGGCAGCAGCTGCAGCAGTACAGGCAGCAGAAGCCAGTTCTTCTCCCTCCTCTGCCTGTATGACGTTTCTTCTCCCTGATACCCATCTTCCGAATATTCAACATGCAGAGGCTGTTGTTGCTGCTGTGCATGTAAGCAACCGGAACAGCACTTTGTTTCCTTCTTCTTCTTCGTGATCTCTATCGGATTTGTCTGAATGTCAATTCAAATTTCCGGAACTCCTGTCAATCTGTCATAGAAATCATACCTACTCAAGACTAGCAGCAGCGATGACGGTTGCGGGATGTTTATTTACAACGAGCGATATAATGGCTGTCATTCCTTTTCTTTTCCTCTAGGGTAGTTTCCTCTATTACTACATAATCTGGTTTCATCTTCTTCGCCTTCTGCTGCACGATTCTGTTTCTTTTCATTCTCTCCTGGTTTATTTCACTGTTTTCACTTCTATCGTCACTTCTCTGAGTCATTTGCTCTTTGCACTCTTCTCCCTCATCATCATCTTCTGTTGCTGCTGTTGCTGCTGCTGTTGCTGCTGCCGTTGGTGTGGGTGTTGCTACTGCTGGTGTTGCTGCTGCTGTTGCTGTTGCTACTGCTACTGCTGTTGCTGCTGGTGTTGCTGCTGTCGTAGCAATGTGGCCTGGATTTCTCTCGATTTTGGTTGCCTCGTTGCTCATTTGGTGCATGTACTGCTGTTGCCTCCTGCTTTTATCCAGCGCGCACTGCTCTCATTTCTTCTTGAAGTTCTGTTTTCACTTCTGCTGGTATTGCTGCTTCTTACTTGCAGAAAGTATTGAAGGCCTACTGCTTGTTGCACAACGATGAGTGGCAGCTGCAGCAGCCACTTCCTCGAGTTGTGCGTCTTCTGCCAGATGGGGCTCTAATTGTAAGGCGCTGCAACGTGTGAAAGCCACACACACCATACACTGGCATATACTACTACTTGTCATAGTAATAGTAAATATCGTAGGAGTAGTAGTAGTAGTACAAGTAGTAATAGTAGTCTTAGTAATAGTATTCGTTTATTGGTCCTGGTAATAGTACCAGTAGTGATGATTATGATGCACGTCACAGTAGCATTCGTATGGTTGATAGTAGTGTGTAAGTAGTAGTCCTACTATTGCGGGAAAAGTACTAGTAGTAGTTGCAGTAGTTTCAGCTCTGATCTACTAGTGATGATGCTCGAGATATTGCCACAATTATATTGAATAGAAGCACTACTAGTAATTATAGTGATAATAGTAGTAGTAGTAGTAGTAGTGTAGTAATACTCGTTGTAATAGTCGTAGTAGTGGTCATAATGTACGTGATAGTAGTAGTAGTAGTAGTACACGTATGAGTGATACTAATGGCAATTTTAGTAGAGTGTTGATGATACTGCTAGTAGTAGGAGTACTATTACATTGGTAACGCCAACAAAAGTATTAGTAGTAGTAGTAGCTGCACTAGTAGTAATAATGATAGTAGCTGCAGTACTACTAGTAGTAGCAGTAGTAATCGTAATAGTAGTATTAGTAGTAGTGGTATTGGTAGTAGCTGCAGTAGTAGTAGTAGTAGTAGTGGTGGTGGTAGTAGTAGTAGTAGTCGTCACACGAGAAGTAGCGTGCATGAGACTGTGTGGTGGTTGTGGCGAGCCCTCTCGCGTCGCTGCTGTGAAGCAGCTACATATGTACATATATACAATATTTTACTGCACAGATATTTGTTTGTAAATACACTGGGGTGTAAATACATTGGGGTGTGAGTACATTTGCACGGTTCAGTGCTCATACAAATGCTGGCAAATGTGTACGCATTGTGGGTGTATGTGTGTCTGCATATATGTAGGTATACGTACGTATGCCCGTATGTATGTGTTTGTCTGTGTGTCTATGTGTACGTGTATGTATGTATGTATGGTGCAGAGAGTGCATTTGTGTGTGCTCTGTCGGTGTGAATGTGTATGTGTGTGAATGCGTGGATGTAAACGCATGTAGTGCGTTTGTGTGTATACGAATCAGTGTGTGGGTGTGTATATTTGTGTGTGTTTGTGCGTATGTGAATGTGTGCATAAGCGTATATTGTTGTATGCAAGAGCATCTGCATGGACGGTAACAGCGATATGACCGCATTACCGCATGCATATGGGCATGGTTTTCTTCTCACCCGCCAGGGGCCGTCTGTAGAAACTCGAAAGCGTTGAAGCAGGAGTTATCTCATGAATAATACCCCGATGCCGCATGCGTTCGCGAAGATTGTTCGTTACACAGTCTTAACAAACATTCCCGGTGTCCTGTGCTCTCGTAGGCAGTTGTGTCGGCTTACTAGGGTTACTGCTTGTTGCTGTTATTTATCCTCGCTGCTGATGTTGCTAAGTATGGGTGTGAGTCAGTAGATATGTATATATATATATATGTGTGTGTGTGTGTGCACGAGTGTATGTGTGCAGGTGGAATTGACTGTGCTTCACCACCTGCCTCCAGACCACTATTGCCGTATCTCCAAGGCTCGGCAGCGACTGCAGTGGTAAGCCGGTGTGATAGGCCCATGATACAGTAGAGAAGAACCAGGAGAGCACGTAAATGTACAGTCATTAGCTTCACACATATCTGGTGCAACCAGTGCTCTCTGGATTCTAGCAGCCAGTAGTTCATTATATTTAGACTACGACGAGAAATAGTAGTAGTACTATGCATGTATTTTGACGAAAGTATAATATGTATACGCACTAGCACATACATACGACCATACACACACTTACTCAAACTCACATACAACCGTCTAACAGCACGCCGTCAGCAGCGTCCCACTCAGTAACATGTGTACGTATTACGCAAGTCATATTGCATATTTCAACCATATTCAGATTACAACAAGTACACAGACGCACTCGCACACCCCTGTGCACAAAAAATTTATACGGGTATATACACGTTGTACAAACGCACACACGCGGACACCCATGACACTTGTAATGACGGCCATAAGTTGCTGGCAAGTATCCTTGAGAAAAAGAATGCTTCTACAGAGCTGCGAAGCGATGCTTGGACGAATGTGTGCGTATTCAATAACCAACGCTGCACGTCTGATGCTGAACAGGTTTCCTGCGACTGCTGCTGCTGGCCGCCGCACGCTTCTTCTTCACGGAGTGAGAATCATTAAGAAACCTGCTGTCTCGTCACACTCTTATTCGCGCTGACATGACAATTAACCACTCGGGGGTGTGCTCTTGCAGCTGCCAACCGAATTCTGCTGCTTCTACCACCTCCTTTGTGAGTTGCCTTCAACAAGATACAGTCTCACATACAAATGTAGCAGTGTACCTTCTGTTATGTATATATATATATATACAGATGTGTCTATATATACATATATATATATATATATAAATATTTGTATCTTTGTATACTTACTTATATTGTATATATGTAAGTTTCACGAAGATACGTATGCACACATATGGGTACACATATGTGTGCGTATATATTTAGTCGCATAGAGTTGTTTTGGTTTACCATCGTGGGGTTGAAATGGCACTGCTTCCCTGTAAATGTAACATATATATATATATATATATATACATACATACATATATACATATATATACATATATATATGTATATATATATATACTTTTATATATATGTGTATCTATAGTCGTAGTGAGACTGCTCTTGCGCGACTGTTGCAGCAGGGCAAATCGGGTGTGTGCGTCTGTCCGTGTTTCTGTCTGGCATGCATATATATATATATATATATATATATATATATAGATAGATAGATAGATAGATATACATATATAGATATATATATATAAATATGGGCGCAGTGCTAATGTTCTAGCACGTTTGTTACAGACAGACTGTTTGTCTTTTTGTAGGGCACATATATGTATATACATGTATATATATATATGTATATATATAAATAGATATAGATATATATACATATTTTAGCACAGTGCTAATGCTCGTTCACGTTTGTTACGGTCGGGTAAACTGTTTGTATTTGTGTCAGTGTGTGTGCGGAGGGGGTAGGTGTGTGTTTGTCCGCAGCAGTGAATCTATTTTCACTGCTGGTTGCTTGTATTGTTGCTGCTTTGCCGCTGCTCATATATATGGTGTCTAGCTGATAAAACCTCTTACTAGCTTGTACGTCACCTCAACATTGAAAGTGCTGCTGCTGGTGCTGCTTCATAATAATAGCTGTTGTTTGAGATCACCGCAGCTGTTTTTTTTAGCTTCATAATAAGCTTGATATTTACGTCACTGCGCACTATTTTTTGTCGTCCGTGCTGCATTTGTTTCGTATTTACTCTTCCTAGTCGTAGCCGACGTGATCGATTGAATGGCTGTTCTTCGTGGTGAAGGCTGTCACGACCTTTTAAGCGCTGCTGCTGTTGCTTCATAAATTAAGGCACACTCGCGTTTACAGCACGCGGCAGCAGATATTCAAATGAAAGAGCTAAGAGCTCTCGTTTCACAAAACACCAGTGTTCAGAATTACTACTGTGGTAATACCGTGGGGGGGTGACTGACTGTGAGACGCTACTGCCTCCGATCTTGGTGCGCCAGTGACACCTGCGCTATACCGACGTGTACAATGCTCTTACTCCACCTAAGTGAGAGAGAAAGCGAGAGATAGGGAAGATCGTAATTATAGTGATGTATACTGAGGGAAATCAAATGAACTTCCCCCTAAAGAAGAACCACCCATAGCCACGTCAATCTAACTGTGGGGTGGGTGCAAGAGGAAACTGTACTTGCCAATATAGCAGCAGGATACTACGAGATCTTTCGACATCATTCAGCAGAGACGACAGCAGCAACTGCACAAAATGACGTCTTCATGCACCTAAGGGAAAGCGGGGAAGCAGCTTTATGCGCTCTCTCTCTCTACATACACGAGATGAGATATTACTCTCACACATTCCTATTAATACATACGCCGCCCTCTTGTGTGTAGAAGACATAATAACATTCTAACATCACTTTTACGTCTGATGCTCTCTTTTATAAGAGAGTTAGTTAGTATTTACACTCGTACTATGTTTTTCTATGCCGTTTTCTGATTCGTAGTAGAATTATCGATGATACTCTCTCAGAATATTTTGCGTACGGCGCTCTCTCCCTCTCTGCCCGAGTATGTTTGGTAGACTAATTGGTTCACATCACTCTTATACGTTTTGATGCTCTCTGCCTAGCATGCGTCTGTGTGTATGTGCCTGCATGTGTGAAAACAAGCTAGGACCCCACACTATGTATATATGCTTAGCTTGTGTGTGGGTGTGTGCGCGTGCGTGTCCGTGCACATAGACGTTCGTGTGTATACGGGGGGGTTATGGTGGGTGTGTGTATGCATACATGCATATGTGGATACTAACGCAAAATGTATGCGTCACCTTGTGTGTGTTCGCATGTGTCTCTCTGTATATACGTGTACGTATGTACGTATGTATATGTGGGTATGGCGGGTGTGTGTGTAGATGCGCGTATGCGTATGTGTGCATGCATGGGGTGAGCGTATGTTTGTACTGCAGAAACATGCAGCAATTCCTTCAATATATGCACTGTCTGCATTAGTGTAGTATGTGCGCCCTCGAGTCTATGTACGGGTGTATGTGCTGTCTATATGTGGGCAGGGGTGTGCATGCATGCACATATGCATGTTGGGCATGTATGTATGTATTGGAGGCTGTCTGTGTGTGTGTTTGTGTACTGCAAGACCCTGTGTGCGTATAAACATTGTCTGCTTCAGCGTGATGTCTGCGCTTATGACTCCGTGTATATGTATATGTTTGATGTATGTGTGGTTGAGTGCATACTCTTATGCAAGCGTGCTTACGTATGTACTTATTTACACATGTATGTATGCTTGTGTGTGTGTGTGTTTGTGTCGCAGGACCCTGCAGCAAGTCTTTGCATGCCCTCCGGAGCCAGTGCATGATCGTTTATGGCTAGCGACAGTAGCAGCAGCACTGGCAGCACGGGAGCAGCAGGAAGCTAGACAAGTAGAGCAGCAGCAGCAGCAGCGATGGCGGCGGCGGCCGCTACTTCAACGCAGAAGACATTCAGTGAGTAGTCCCTTTCAAAATAGCAGCAGCAGCAGCTTCAGCATCTGCCATAGCAGCAGCAACAGCAGCAGAACCACGCCTTATGATGGAGGAAGTCCTAGCAGCCGGAAACCTCGACGTCGGCAGCAAACACTGTGATAAAGAAGAAAAGGAAGACTAACGAAGAAAAAAAAAAGTGCGGTGGTCTTGTAGCAGTTACCATTCTCGCCATAAACGAGCTGCTTCTACGGCAGCGGCAGCAGCAATGCAGAGAAAAGAAGAAGCAGCAGCAACCAAATGGTTCAACCGCTGCATGCGGGGGGAGCGGTGCGTACTACTCCACAGCAGCAGCAGCAACAGCTGCTCTAAGGGCATTTAGTTGTTCGTGCGGCAGCGAGAGCTTCTTATATACAGAGAGAGTCCTATGCATTGCTGCAGCGGAATTTGCGTTTTTATAAACAGCTTGTGGAATGTGTGCTTGTGCTGGTGTATGCCTGAAAATGCATGAGGAAAAACGAAGGAGTCCACGGGACAAACTACCTCGAGTGTCTGTATGTACAAAAGTAACGGCAGCGTCAACGCATCGGAGCTCCACTTCTGTTATTACTGAGACACACTCACTGTGTTGTTGCATGTGTTGTGTGTGTGATAAAGAGTCGTCTTGAAGAGCAACTTGCGTTATTGGCTGCATACTGGTTCTTCGCCACGTCCGTGTCTCTTTCTGTGTATTCATAACTCACAGTGTAAATCAGTAGATGGTGTCATCAAGCTGCGTTCTATAGTGGAAGTTTTATTGTTGCCCGAAGAAGCCCTTCTGCTAAATTTCGTTGGACGCAAGGAATTATTACTGTCCAAAAAATATGACTTGAGGCGTAACCATATCTTTGTTCAGAGCTGCTTGCTCTTCAACCACTATTGGTTCTGCTCCCGCTGCTCCCGCTGCGCACAAATTCTGCAGGCAAAAGCTACTACGGGTGTTACTGCCGTTGCATTTGACTCCTGCTGCTGTCGCTCGTCATGTTGTTTTGTTGCCCAGAAAAAGCATCAGTGGGCTCAAAACAGCGAACACACCGTACTTCCACCGAGCACCAGAACAAAGTTGCTGCTGCTGCTGTGGCTTTGAGCTGTCGTCACTCTGTTTTCCTCCTCTTCTTCCTCCGCGTCCTATGAGTACTACTACTACTGCTGCTGCTGCCTGTAGGAGACGGCAGCGGCTCATACTAGCTCAAGCAAGCAGCACAACAGCTGCTCTTGCTGCTGCTTGTTCTTCAGAGACCTCTCTTACTATATCCCAATTGTATCACTTATTTTCTTGACGAATATCACGTACGTCTATTACATATATATATGTATACATGTGTATGTGTGTGTGTGTGTATGTCGAGAGCCCTTACGCGCTGTTACGATTTTCGCATACTGCCCCCTCACTACCTCTTAATAGTGACTCTCAGATTGTCTCGTACTTTCGTTTTTCTCCTCTCCCCCGCCAGATGAATACATCTCACTCATTACCATGATTAGTATGATTGTTATTACTGATATTCGTCCTACTATGCCAGTAGAGAAAAACATTTTGCATATAAAACTCCTACTTACCAGCAAATTCAGTACTGCATTATTGGTGTGTGATGGTGCCTTGAATACCAGTTCTTGTCCGCTCCTCCCTCATATGAGAGTCCCCAATGTTTCTGCATGCGCATGCGTGGGGTCGCATGCAAGGTGTTTTGGGGTGTTTCTACATGTGTATGTGCACGGGTGGCATGTGTGGCGTTCCAGAATGTTCCAGCATGTGTATACGGTGTTTCTGAGTGTTTTTACATGCATAACAATGGGCGGCGGCATGTATGGCGTGTTTTACGTACATATATGTGGAGAGGCGGCGTGTTTGGTAATTCCAAGTGACTCTGCATGTGCCGAGGCGTGCATGGCACCCAAGTGGCCTGTATAGCGATTTCGAAGAATTCTGCACGTGCGCATGCGTGGGCGGCATGTACGCGGCTGTTTTGAGTGTATCTGCATGTGCGCATGCATGGAAGGCAGGTGTGGCATGTTTGTCCACAAGCGTGAATGGGAGACATGTAAGCTGCTTTGAAATTTCCTGCATGTGTTTGAATGTGCAGTTTGTATGGTTTTTATGAGTATTTCTACTGTGCGTGCGTCGAGCGGTATGTACGGTGTATCCGAGTGTCTTTATACGCAAGCGAATCGGTTGCATACTGTTGTACAACGTGCATGTGTCTGGCCGCTGCCTCTCCCCCGCACTGCGGTGGTGAATATACGCTGTTCAAAGATACTTTTTCCTGTATGAAAAAACGAGAATACTACAATTCTTCATATATAGATGGGCTACGTTAGAGCCTGCGAACAGAAACATGAACTGGAATACAAAGAAACGACCGGAAAAACATGGCCTCCTGCTTGCACCACCGCGGGAAGCCTTCTGCTTCCAATACCTCGCGGAGCCTCCTGCTTCCACTACAGTGCAGTGAGCGGCCGTAGTGTGTGTTTGTGTGTGTGTGTGTGCAGCTATGACTATGCAACCTGCGAACGGAAGTATAAGATTCAATAGAAAGAATGCAACTAGCGACGCCTTGGCTCCACGTAGACGCACGTACAAGTTACACAAAGACACAATACACCGTGGCGGCGCACAGCGACGGAGAGAGAGAAGAGCAGAAAGGTACAACTCGTAAACGTATTCGTATGTACCTGCGGCCACATACAGACACGTCTTCGAATCGAATGCGTATTTGCACGTTGTTGCTTCGTAATATAAGGCAACCCTCGAAAACAAGCAAACTGTGCCTACTCTTTTCTGCTGACATATAAAGGATCGCCGTGATGTCATATACGCAAGTAGTAGTAGAAGCGTGTGCAGTTAAATGGAGGCGAATACTTCACAAATCTATGTAAGCATCACAATTCTATGTACGCATGCGCGGAGGTACTTTACTGACCTTTCCACGCCAATTCATTCAACCACAGGAGTTTTTATTCGCACACTACAACCACAAGTCAGTGTATGCGCGAAGAAAGATTTCTGAAGGAGAATTGACCTGCTTCCGCATCTTTATAACCACCGTACTGTATCTCTGCCCACATACAAAATGCGTTAGCGGCCAAACATGCATAGGTATAAAGATATACATATATATATCATACATATATATATATATGCACTCGTAGAGTTCTTTGGAAAGAACACAAGTGTAGGTACACGTCTAGAGGGCTACGTGTACATATATATATATATATCCATATATGTACCTATCTCTCTTTATATATACTTACCTGTCAATAAATATATACACGAATTTGTGCATGCACAGAGTCTGTACGTGGGTACTACAGCTGGCCATATACGCAGAGAGTTGTTCGCGGGTACCACACAACGTGGAATTATACGGAGGAAAATATATCAGAACCTGGAAACTATTATGTACAGCATGACTACGCTGCAGCTTGCACATGGGTGTTATTCAACTATCGATTGCGAGCTACTAAGACGTACTAACGTGTGCCAAGTGCTGCCCAAGAGAGAGACAAAGAGAGACGACAAACGTCTGCTGAAAAGACAAACTTTCACTGCCAAATAATAGTGGACTGCTGGAAAACATCGGCCATAATATAATCGTGCTGCTACAGCAATCAACGACAACTGCTGTGTTGCTCTTGTGCTGCTGCTGCGGCTCCTACTGGAAGACATATGGACACCTGCTGGTGCTGCTGTTGCTGCTGCTGCGTGTCAGCACCGATGCTGCTGCTAGTGCTAACAGTAGTAGGAGTACACACCACTACTGCGGCTGCTGCTGCTTCTTGTAGTGGTGTCCAGATCAATGCTGCTGCTACTACTGGTCCACAGCAATGCTGCTGCTATTGGTCCACAGCACTGCTGCTGCTGCGGCCACTACCTGTACTCGTAGGAGCCCACACCAATGCTGCTGCTGCTACTACTAGTAGTAGTAGTAGCGGTAGTAGTAGTCGTCCACAGGAATGCTGGTGCAGCTGCGGCTACTGGTGCTGCGGGCTAAGATGAGTGCTGCTGTGTTGCTGTTGCTCGTTAGCATCGAGGCCGTTCGTGTGGCTGCCGATCAGCAGCCCATGGAAGCGCAGGTTGCAGCGACTGTGCCTGGAGGGGGAGTGAGCATAAGTCGCATATCCCTCCGTGTTCGAGTGCCGTTGAGAGCATTTGTTTTCTCTTCAGAAGACATCACGGAACGTCGCATGCGGCAGTAATGGACTGCAGAGCTCTCCAGTTTTTTTTTCATTACCTCCTCTGTCTTGCGTGCCCTGTCTAGCTTCCGCTTCTTCTGCCGCCTTTGGTTCTTTGTCCAGTGTAGCTACTACTACTACCCACTCCTGCCAATGCTGCTGTTGATGGTGAGGGTAATGTCGCTACAGCGGTTCCCGAAATGGCCGTTGGTACTACATGCTGCTGCTGCTGCTGCTGCTCCACTCCTGGGCGATGCTGCCGGTACCGCATATCGAATATGCTGCAGGTATCACGAGCATGAAGCGCAAATGGTGTACCACGCTCTTGCTGCTGCAGCAGTTGCTGCTGCTTCAGTTGTTGCTGCGGCGGCTGCTGCTGCAGTTGCTGCGTAAAGGGTCCTTGCGAAGGAAGAGGCGAGAGCAACTTGGATTTATGTAGTTGGCTGTACGCATTCTGTTGCTGCTGGTCTTGCAGTCCGCTCGGTTGCTGATGGGGCTGCAGCTGATGGTTGTTTTCATTTCTCTCGCTCGGTATTAATATCTGCTGCTGCTGCAGGTGCTGCCCAACGACTGGGCGCCCAGATTGGTGCCGTTGCTGCTGTTGCTGCTGCCGCACCTGCTCTGGCTGCGTTTGAAGAGACAGTTGCTGTTGTTGCTGTTCGTTGCGAGCTAAAGCAAGCAGCGCAGACTTTTCTCGAACTTCTCTGAATATACAACACCCCGCTGCAGCAATCCGTTTTTTCTGCGTGAATGCTCCTCCAAATCCTCCTCTTTCTTCTTCTCCTCCTTCTCCTCCTTCTGCCTTTGCCTCCTGCTGCTGCTGCAGAATCAGTTGCTGCAGCTCTCCAGCAGCAGGTACTAAGGCCATACGTTGATATGGCAAGCCGGGAGGGCGTTGCTGCTGGCCTCCGCCATTCATATACTTACCTGCTGGCCACTGGCCGCTCTGCTGCTGCTGTTGTTGCCTCGGAGTATACTTTTTCTCCGAGAAAACACTTGTGGCTACTGTCGTAGTCGTCGCTGCTGCTGGTGCTGCCACTGCTGCTGCTGCTGTTTCTGCTGCGTTAGCAGCTTCAGCTGCTGCAGCTCCATACAAACCAGCACGAATTTTTGCTTCCAGAGCAGCAGCTGCTGCTTCCTGCTGCAGCGGCTGCTGCGGTAGTAATCGTCGTAATGCATTATGAAATTTTAAAGGCAACACCACATGCTGTGGTACCGAGGTCACCCTATACGGTCCAATAGCATACCGTCTTAAACGTCTTACCTGCACGTATATATGTATCGAAAAAAATATATTTGCTGCAGACAGCTATTCCCTTAAGCGAAGCTATCCGTAAAAATAGCCGAAGACGGCAAAACTTACCATCCGTATGTATATATATGTATATTATGTATGTTTGCACATGCGTCTCAACAAATTGAGTACAGCCATATACATATACATACGTGCACATATATAGGGATTCTAGACCTACATATATATATATATATATATATACAAGTATACTTAAGTATATACAAGGAATTAGACGTACATATATATATATATATATGTATGCACTATCAGGCACGCAACTTAAGACGCCTACGTGCATGCACACACACACACACACACACACACATATATACGTATATATTTATACGCACATGCGTATATGTGGTATATGCCATATATAAGTGCGCACATACGTGTATATGTATATGTAGTATATGTCTTATATGCCCGTACATACACGCGTACATATATATATATACATGTGCAGTAAGTTTCATATATACGTATATGCATACGTAAATATATATATATATGTGATATATGTCCTATATACGTACATACATACGTATGTATATGCAGATCTACTATATGTCATATATATATATATAGGTACAGGTTGTGTTGACTCAGTAGCTTAGTGGATAAAAGAAAATGAAGAAGAAGAAGAGCAGCTTTGAAAGATAAGAAAGAATAAGGTGGCATTAGCATTTGTTGCAGGGGCGATAGTTGCGACTAGCAGCAATAAAAGTAATGTAGTATTCACACATTAATCTACACTAATTATACACTATTACAGGAAATATAGTACAGCAATATTAATACAGAGCGCGTTAGCAGCATATATATATACATATGTACATGTACACATATACATGTGTATATGTATATGTGTATATATATATATACATATATATGTATATATATACATATATATATGTATGTTGCCCCGTCATAGCGGCGCCATAGGAGTGAATGCGGAAGCGTTGCCGTCGTCGTCGTCTTACCTTCATGCCAACGCTCTGCAAGAGCTGCCTGACACTAGCTCCTGGCTTCTCCACTATATGGAGCTGACGAACGGTAAGGCAGCAGCAGCAGCAGAAGCAGAGGCAGAAGCAGCAGCAGCGGAAGCAGCAGAGGCGGCAGCAGCAGCAGAAGCAGCACAAGTCAGCAGCGCTCGATCTCGCAAGCAAAACAGCGAGAGAGCCAGATATACAAGGACCACCACGGCAGTGGCATGTCCGCTATTATAAACGGAATTTCGTTATTAAGTTCATACTAATATATGCGTATATATATATATACATACACGTGTACGTATATAAGTCTCACACATATACTCAAATATCTAGTATATACGTATATACAGAAAGATACGTATACGTATATAAGTCTAACACACACATATGTATATAAAATATACGTATATACAGACATATACGTATACGTATATAAGTGTAACACACATATACATATCTAATATATACATATATATAGACATACACGTATATATTATATTTATTAGTCTAATACACACACATATATCTAGTATATACATATATATAGACATGCACGTATACATTTATTAGTCTAACACACACGTATATATCTAGTATATACATATATATAGACATACACCTATACGTGTATTAGTCTAACACACACACACGTATATATCTAGTATATACATATATAGACATACACGTATACGTATACTGCTCACACATATACATGTATACACTTACGTGCATATGTATATAGGTCTATGTGCATACGTGTATTCATATATGTACAGAAGTGTATCTCCAAATATGTATATGTATATATATATATATATGTATACATATACATTCATATATGTAGATATGTATCTGTATATATATATATATATGTAGACATATATATATAGATATATGTAAACATATATATAGATATATACGCGTGTAGAATAATATGTGTATCTATATATTTGTATATATATCTATATATAGAGATAGATATATATATATATATATATGTGGACACATACATAGGTTGTTGATGGCTGGGAAAGCACTACTTGGCGAGACAAGCGTTATTAAGAGGTTATCTTCCTCTCAACTCTAGTACACAGACACATACATTCCGAAAAGCAGCACAGCTGCAGCAAAGAGCACAATTATCTACAAAAGATAACTAATAGTAAAGTAGACCACTATGAACACGGCACAAAAATAGTCACAGGTTGTATATCTCTTAATTATATTATTTTAGTAGTAGCACAAATAATAAAGTTCAATATATAAGCAACATAAGTGCAACAAATGAATTACTACTTACATCACACTATTACAAGAATCGAGTACAGCAGTATAAATATACAGAGCACATTACCAGCAGCAGCTAAAACTACTGTTTACATCCTGTTGATGATAGGGTTTTGCCATATATATATAGATAGTAAAACACGTATGCAGCAGCTGAAAATAGTGCTATTTATATGATCCTTATAATAGTAGAGTACAGCAATATATAAATACAGTTCACTAAGAGCAGCAGCACCAAGTAAAACTACTATCTACAAGATAATAACAATAGTAGTAGATTACAGCAATATATAAATACAGCACACTAACAGCAGTAGCAGCAAGTAGAACTACTATTTACATGGTAGTAACAATAATGAAAATAGCGTACAACAATTTCACAGCAGCACATTTAGAGCAGTTACATGATATCCTCTCAGCGTAATAATAGTAATACGGTATACACCAGCAATACATAGAGACAGATGGAAGCTTCAGCAGAAGAGCGGAAGCAAAGAAAAGCCTATCGTAACAATAACGCTTGTTTCGTCAAGTAATAGTGTAGTAGTGCTTCGCCAACCATCATCAACGCATATATACACGTATACATATATATATATATACGTATATGTGTATTTATGTACATATATATAGACGTATATGTGTATATATGTATATATACATATATATATAGACGTATATGTGTATATATGTGTATATACATATATATAGACGTATATGTGTATATATGTATATATACATATATATGGACGTATATGTGTATATATGTATATACACATATACATATATATATACATATACATATATATATATATATATAGGCAACAGCAGCAGTAGTAGTGTGAGAAAGAAGCTGCCATGACAACTGCATGGACACGTATGTCAGAAGCAGCAACCGACTTAGACTACTCGACAGGAAACAAATATCACTACACATACGCAATAACACAAGAGGAGGAGGAGGAGGAGGAGAAGCAGCAGCAGGAGGAGAAGGAGAAGGAGCAGCAGGAGGAGAAGGAGCAGCAGCAGCAGTAGTGTTTGTAGCGTTGGAACAGGAGGCAGAAAGCCACACCCGAAACAAGAAGACAATTCAACTTTCGGTAATGCTCGTGTTATCTTCAATTTTCAATACGGCAGAAACACTGGCTGTAGCATCTCAGCTCCATACAATCTTACGCCACATATATAAGCCAGTAGCAACAGTTGTTGCACACATACGTAGTAGTAGTAGTAGTAGTATTAGTAGCACTAGCGGCAATAGAAGTAGTAATACTAGTAGTAGTAGTAGTAGTAGTAGCGGGGGTGGCAGCAGCAATAGTTGTAGTAGTAGTAGTAGTCGTAATACCAGTAGGTGTAATAGTAATGATATTTATTATAGAAGTAATAGCTGCAGTACCAGTGGTAGAAGTAGTAGTAATGATAATAATAGTGGCAAGAGTAATAATAGTAGTAGTAGTAGTTCTGGTATTTATGGTTGTATTGACGGTAGTAGTAGTAGTAGTGGTAATGGTAGGAATAATAGTGAAAGGGACGGTAGCAGTAGTAGTACTGCTACTTGTGATATATACAGATATTGTCTATGTGAAAATGGTGTTAAAACATCTACTCAAATTAATACTGTGTAGGTAAAAGGATACTAGTAACACCATTACATCTACTACTACTACTACTTCTTCTACTACTAATACGACAATTGCTACTAACACTACTATTGCTACTACTACTTACTACTACTACGGCTTCACTACTACTACTACTACGGCTTCACTACTACTACTATTAGTAGTAGTATGATAATTCCTACTACTCCTCCTATTATCACTACTGCTCTTACTATTCCTACTACTCCGACTATTACTACTACTATTACTACTACTATCACTACTACTATTACTCTTACTACTACTACTACCACTACTACTACTATTTCCCTTACTACTACTACTATTACTACTACTATTCCTATTACCACTACTACTATTACTACTACGACTAGTACTACTCACGGCTTAGTAGTGGCAATGAAGATATCATATATATAGATATATATATATATGCTACGTACAGCAGCAATGCTGGGGAAAAAGCATAATTAGTAGGAAATAGTTTTTCGTCGAAAGAAAAGTGTACCACGTGGTGGACGACTTACTCGTAGCCATGCACTATTATACCATGCGCGAAGTAGCTCCACCTGCATGTCAACAATAAAAAAGAAGAGAAAAAAAAAAAGAAAGCAGAAATTCAGAAAGCAGCAAAAATAACATCAACAGCAGCACACACAGTGAACACCAATCGACGGGACGGGAAACAAAGAAGCGATTTGTATCTTACACCGTATCATATTTTTCCGTATCCTTTTTTCCTAAATACAAACCAGGCATTACTCCAATGTATGAGTGTTATATTCATTTATTTTTAGAAGTCCTTCAACACATATATATACGAGATACTATAGATATATATTTAAAAACATATATGTATATATACATATATACATATATGTGAATGACCATCAATAGTCCTCCGCTGTCTACATGTTCATATGTGCCTTAATACACACTCCATAGTCGTAGGACTAGATAGAATTCCTGCACGTCTATAACTCCTATGTGCTCCAAATACATATATATATATATATATATATGTGTCCAAGGTAGTATATGTATATATATATATATAATATGTATGAAGTCGTATGTATATACGTATATATTTATAAATATATGAGGTTGTAGATATATATATATATATATATATATATTTATGAGGTAGTAAATATGTACTTATCTGCACAAATATACATATAAATCCTCTGTTCTCTATTAGTGAAGATATGCACTAGTACACACTTCATAGTCGTATGTGCTACATATTCTGCACGTCTACAACTGCTTGACGCTACACGTATATATATATATATGTATGTATGAGGTAGTATACATATATTCACATATACACATATGTATAAATATGTATGAGGTAGTATGTATATACGTTTACACATATGTATATATATATATACATGAGAAAATATATATGTATATAAACATATTTACAAAGGGCTATCGCTATTTATCTATTGTCTACAAGTGCATATATGCCTTAATACACACTTCATAGTCGCATTAATATGAACACCTGCGCGTCTACAACTCGTAAACACTATACATGTACATACACATAAATATATATAGATATACATACATGTACGCAATACTATATATATGTATATGTATGTTTCAAAGGTTACAAGTGACTATACATATATCATGGAGGATTACCTGTACGATTGCATAAGTTGGTCAGAGCATGTGTTGAATGTGGAGAAGAGAAGGATTTTCGATGTTGATACAAGAAGAGATAGAGACTACATACACAACCAAATATATGCGTTCGCGCTATATTTGTAGGCCCGTGCGTACGTAGTCGATATAAGAAGGTCATACAGTGTCAATACGAGAAATATTTATATATATTCTCTCCATAGGTGAAGGTTACACATATTCAATACGAAAAAAAATTATGTAGATTTTCTATACAAAAAAGTTACTACCGATAGCACGAGAAGGTTATATATATACATTTATATATATATATATATTCCATGCTGTAAATGTTTCAGAAGAGTTTCGTTTGACGTTTAAAAGAGAAAGAAAAATAATGGCAGCCGCACTGACATAAAAAGTCTCGAGAGGACATAAATACAGAAATAAAGGGTGACTGGTTGTATATGTATACATACATATATATGTATATATATATATATATATGTCACTAGGGCGTGCTTGGGCGAATTCGCAGAGAAGTTTTAGAAGGAAAGAAGTTGAGACTTAGATGCAGCCTCATACACACATATGCAGATTAGTGCGCATATACATTTGTGAGCTTAACATATATATATATACGTATATGTATATGGCTATGTATATTTATGTTTATATGTATGTTTACGTTTATATACCTTACATACATGTATATGTACATGTGTATACGTACA
>NW_026699009.1:0-23481 GCF_030435755.1 Ochotona princeps | reverse complement strand
TTCCTTGAGAGCTGCTTGGAAGCCTGATGGTGTGTGAAGTTAGTGAGCCAAATGGAGTTGTTCTCCCACAAGAATCACTCGGCTGATCCTTCTTCAATATGCCCTTCACCAACATGCAGTGTTTCCTTGATTGAATTAGCTCTCACACCAATATTTGCGTCTAGAGCCTTTGCATTGAGGGCTATCTGAAAACGGCTGTGGCGCTGAAGTTGCCTGTGAATGTGGAGTTGGTGGCATGTGAAACCCGCATGTGGAGCATTCGTTTGTGTGGGATGCTCACCAAGGTTCATTTCAGTCCTGGGCACACAAAGAGCACTAAGCATAGAGTGTGAAAACTGAGTTTCCTTGAGAGCTGCTTGGAAGCCTGATGGGGTGTGAAGTTAGTGAGCCAAATGGAGTTGTTCTCCCACAAGAACTACTCGGCTGATCCTTCTTCAATATGCCCTTCACCAACATGCAGTGTTTCCTTGATTGAATTAGCTCTCACACCAATATTTGCGTCTAGAGCCTTTGCATTGAGGGCTATCTGAAAACGGCTGTGGCGCTGAAGTTGCCTGTGAATGTGGAGTTGGTGGCATGTGAAACCCGCATGTGGAGCATTCGTTTGTGTGGGATGCTCTACCAGGTTCATTCCTAGATAATGCACTCACAGGGCATTAAGCATAGAGTGTGAAAACTGAGTTTCCTTGAGAGCTGCTTGGAAGCCTGATGGTGTGTGAAGTTAGTGAGCCAAATGGAGTTGTTCTCCCACAAGAACCACTCGGCTGATCCTTCTTCAATATGCCCTTCACCAACATGCAGTGTTTCCTTGATTGAATTAGCTCTCACACCAATATTTGCGTCTAGAGCCTTTGCATTGAGGGCTATCTGAAAACGGCTGTGGCGCTGAAGTTGCCTGTGAATGTGGAGTTGGTGGCATGTGAAACCCGCATGTGGAGCATTCGTTTGTGTGGGATGCTCTACCAGGTTCATTCCTAGATAATGCACTCAAAGGGCACTAAGCAAAGAGTGTGAAAACTGAGTTTCCTTAAGAGCTGCTTGGAAGCCTGATGGTGTGTGAAGTTAGTGAGCCAAATGGAGTTGTTCTCCCACAAGAACCACTCGGCTGATCCTTCTTCAATATGCCCTTCACCAACATGCAGTGTTTCCTTGATTGAATTAGCTCTCACACCAATATTTGCGTCTAGAGCCTTTGCATTGAGGGCTATCTGAAAACGGCTGTGGCGCTGAAGTTGCCTGTGAATGTGGAGTTGGTGGCATGTGAAACCCGCATGTGGAACATTCGTTTGTGTGGGATGCTCTACCAGGTTCATTCCTAGATAATGCACTCAAAGGGCACTAAGCAAAGAGTGTGAAAACTGAGTTTCCTTAAGAGCTGCTTGGAAGCCTGATGGTGTGTGAAGTTAGTGAGCCAAATGGAGTTGTTCTCCCACAAGAACCACTCGGCTGATCCTTCTTCAATATGCCCTTCACCAACATGCAGTGTTTCCTTGATTGAATTAGCTCTCACACCAATATTTGCGTCTAGAGCCTTTGCATTGAGGGCTATCTGAAAATGGCTGTGGCGCTGAAGTTGCCTGTGAATGTGGAGTTGGTGGCATGTGAAACCCGCATGTGGAGCATTCGTTTGTGTGGGATGCTCTACCAGGTTCATTCCTAGATAATGCACTCAAAGGGCACTAAGCATAGAGTGTGAAAACTGAGTTTCCTTGAGAGCTGCTTGGAAGCCTGATGGTGTTTGAAGTTAGTGAGCCAAATGGAGTTGTTCTCCCACAAGAACCACTCGGCTGATCCTTCTTCAATATGCCCTTCACCAACATGCAGTGTTTCCTTGATTGAATTAGCTCTCACACCAATATTTGCGTCTAGAGCCTTTGCATTGAGGGCTATCTGAAAACGGCTGTGGCGCTGAAGTTGCCTGTGAATGTGGAGTTGGTGGCATGTGAAACCCGCATGTGGAGCATTCGTTTGTGTGGGATGCTCTACCAGGTTCATTTCAGTCCTAGCCATACAAAGGGCACTAAGCATAGAGTGTGAAAACTGAGTTTCCTTAAGAGCTGCTTGGAAGCCTGATGGTGTGTGAAGTTAGTGAGCCAAATGGAGTTGTTCTCCCACAAGAACCACTCATCTGATCCTTCTTCAATATGCCCTTCACCAACATGCAGTGTTTCCTTGATTGAATTAGCTCTCACACCAATATTTGCGTCTAGAGCCTTTGCATTGAGGGCTATCTGAAAACGGCTGTGGCGCTGAAGTTGCCTGTGAATGTGGAGTTGGTGTCATGTGAAACCCGCATGTGGAGCATTCGTTTGTGTGGGATGCTCTACCAGGTTCATTCCTAGATAATGCACTCAAAGGGCACTAAGCATAGAGTGTGAAAACTGAGTTTCCTTGAGAGCTGCTTGGAAGCCTGATGGTGTGTGAAGTTAGTGAGCCAAATGGAGTTGTTCTCCCACAAGAACCACTCGGCTGATCCTTCTTCAATATGCCCTTCACCAACATGCAGTGTTTCCTTGATTGAATTAGCTCTCACACCAATATTTGCGTCTAGAGCCTTTGCATTGAGGGCTATCTGAAAACGGCTGTGGCGCTGAAGTTGCCTGTGAATGTGGAGTTGGTGGCATGTGAAACCCGCATGTGGAGCATTCGTTTGTGTGGGATGCTCACCAAGGTTCATTTCAGTCCTGGGCACACAAAGAGCACTAAGCATAGAGTGTGAAAACTGAGTTTCCTTGAGAGCTGCTTGGAAGCCTGATGGTGTGTGAAGTTAGTGAGCCAAATGGAGTTGTTCTCCCACAAGAACTACTCGGCTGATCCTTCTTCAATATGCCCTTCACCAACATGCAGTGTTTCCTTGATTGAATTAGCTCTCACACCAATATTTGCGTCTAGAGCCTTTGCATTGAGGGCTATCTGAAAACGGCTGTGGCGCTGAAGTTGCCTGTGAATGTGGAGTTGGTGGCATGTGAAACCCGCATGTGGAGCATTCGTTTGTGTGGGATGCTCTACCAGGTTCATTCCTAGATAATGCACTCACAGGGCATTAAGCATAGAGTGTGAAAACTGAGTTTCCTTGAGAGCTGCTTGGAAGCCTGATGGTGTGTGAAGTTAGTGAGCCAAATGGAGTTGTTCTCCCACAAGAACCACTCGGCTGATCCTTCTTCAATATGCCCTTCACCAACATGCAGTGTTTCCTTGATTGAATTAGCTCTCACACCAATATTTGCGTCTAGAGCCTTTGCATTGAGGGCTATCTGAAAACGGCTGTGGCGCTGAAGTTGCCTGTGAATGTGGAGTTGGTGGCATGTGAAACCCGCATGTGGAGCATTCGTTTGTGTGGGATGCTCTACCAGGTTCATTCCTAGATAATGCACTCAAAGGGCACTAAGCAAAGAGTGTGAAAACTGAGTTTCCTTAAGAGCTGCTTGGAAGCCTGATGGTGTGTGAAGTTAGTGAGCCAAATGGAGTTGTTCTCCCACAAGAACCACTCGGCTGATCCTTCTTCAATATGCCCTTCACCAACATGCAGTGTTTCCTTGATTGAATTAGCTCTCACACCAATATTTGCGTCTAGAGCCTTTGCATTGAGGGCTATCTGAAAACGGCTGTGGCGCTGAAGTTGCCTGTGAATGTGGAGTTGGTGGCATGTGAAACCCGCATGTGGAACATTCGTTTGTGTGGGATGCTCTACCAGGTTCATTCCTAGATAATGCACTCAAAGGGCACTAAGCAAAGAGTGTGAAAACTGAGTTTCCTTAAGAGCTGCTTGGAAGCCTGATGGTGTGTGAAGTTAGTGAGCCAAATGGAGTTGTTCTCCCACAAGAACCACTCGGCTGATCCTTCTTCAATATGCCCTTCACCAACATGCAGTGTTTCCTTGATTGAATTAGCTCTCACACCAATATTTGCGTCTAGAGCCTTTGCATTGAGGGCTATCTGAAAATGGCTGTGGCGCTGAAGTTGCCTGTGAATGTGGAGTTGGTGGCATGTGAAACCCGCATGTGGAGCATTCGTTTGTGTGGGATGCTCTACCAGGTTCATTCCTAGATAATGCACTCAAAGGGCACTAAGCATAGAGTGTGAAAACTGAGTTTCCTTGAGAGCTGCTTGGAAGCCTGATGGTGTTTGAAGTTAGTGAGCCAAATGGAGTTGTTCTCCCACAAGAACCACTCGGCTGATCCTTCTTCAATATGCCCTTCACCAACATGCAGTGTTTCCTTGATTGAATTAGCTCTCACACCAATATTTGCGTCTAGAGCCTTTGCATTGAGGGCTATCTGAAAACGGCTGTGGCGCTGAAGTTGCCTGTGAATGTGGAGTTGGTGGCATGTGAAACCCGCATGTGGAGCATTCGTTTGTGTGGGATGCTCTACCAGGTTCATTTCAGTCCTAGCCATACAAAGGGCACTAAGCATAGAGTGTGAAAACTGAGTTTCCTTAAGAGCTGCTTGGAAGCCTGATGGTGTGTGAAGTTAGTGAGCCAAATGGAGTTGTTCTCCCACAAGAACCACTCATCTGATCCTTCTTCAATATGCCCTTCACCAACATGCAGTGTTTCCTTGATTGAATTAGCTCTCACACCAATATTTGCGTCTAGAGCCTTTGCATTGAGGGCTATCTGAAAACGGCTGTGGCGCTGAAGTTGCCTGTGAATGTGGAGTTGGTGTCATGTGAAACCCGCATGTGGAGCATTCGTTTGTGTGGGATGCTCTACCAGGTTCATTCCTAGATAATGCACTCAAAGGGCACTAAGCATAGAGTGTGAAAACTGAGTTTCCTTGAGAGCTGCTTGGAAGCCTGATGGTGTGTGAAGTTAGTGAGCCAAATGGAGTTGTTCTCCCACAAGAACCACTCGGCTGATCCTTCTTCAATATGCCCTTCACCAACATGCAGTGTTTCCTTGATTGAATTAGCTCTCACACCAATATTTGCGTCTAGAGCCTTTGCATTGAGGGCTATCTGAAAACGGCTGTGGCGCTGAAGTTGCCTGTGAATGTGGAGTTGGTGGCATGTGAAACCCGCATGTGGAGCATTCGTTTGTGTGGGATGCTCACCAAGCTTCATTTCAGTCCTGGGCACACAAAGAGCACTAAGCATAGAGTGTGAAAACTGAGTTTCCTTGAGAGCTGCTTGGAAGCCTGATGGGGTGTGAAGTTAGTGAGCCAAATGGAGTTGTTCTCCCACAAGAACTACTCGGCTGATCCTTCTTCAATATGCCCTTCACCAACATGCAGTGTTTCCTTGATTGAATTAGCTCTCACACCAATATTTGCGTCTAGAGCCTTTGCATTGAGGGCTATCTGAAAACGGCTGTGGCGCTGAAGTTGCCTGTGAATGTGGAGTTGGTGGCATGTGAAACCCGCATGTGGAGCATTCGTTTGTGTGGGATGCTCTACCAGGTTCATTCCTAGATAATGCACTCACAGGGCATTAAGCATAGAGTGTGAAAACTGAGTTTCCTTGAGAGCTGCTTGGAAGCCTGATGGTGTGTGAAGTTAGTGAGCCAAATGGAGTTGTTCTCCCACAAGAACCACTCGGCTGATCCTTCTTCAATATGCCCTTCACCAACATGCAGTGTTTCCTTGATTGAATTAGCTCTCACACCAATATTTGCGTCTAGAGCCTTTGCATTGAGGGCTATCTGAAAACGGCTGTGGCGCTGAAGTTGCCTGTGAATGTGGAGTTGGTGGCATGTGAAACCCGCATGTGGAGCATTCGTTTGTGTGGGATGCTCTACCAGGTTCATTTCAGTACTAGCCATACAAAAGGCACTAAGCATAGAGTGTGAAAACTGAGTTTCCTTAAGAGCTGCTTGGAAGCCTGATGGTGTGTGAAGTTAGTGAGCCAAATGGAGTTGTTCTCCCACAAGAACCACTCGGCTGATCCTTCTTCAATATGCCCTTCACCAACATGCAGTGTTTCCTTGATTGAATTAGCTCTCACACCAATATTTGCGTCTAGAGCCTTTGCATTGAGGGCTATCTGAAAACGGCTGTGGCGCTGAAGTTACCTGTGAATGTGGAGTTGGTGGCATGTGAAACCCGCATGTGGAGCATTCGTTTGTGTGGGATGCTCTACCAGGTTCATTCCTAGATAATGCACTCAAAGGGCATTAAGCATAGAGTGTGAAAACTGAGTTTCCTTGAGAGCTGCTTGGAAGCTTGATGGTGTGTGAAGTTAGTGAGCCAAATGGAGTTGTTCTCCCACAAGAACCACTCGGCTGATCCTTCTTCAATATGCCCTTCACCAACATGCAGTGTTTCCTTGATTGAATTAGCTCTCACACCAATATTTGCGTCTAGAGCCTTTGCATTGAGGGCTATCTGAAAACGGCTGTGGCGCTGAAGTTGCCTGAGAATGTGGAGTTGGTGGCATGTGAAACCCGCATGTGGAGCATTCGTTTGTGTGGGATGCTCTACCAGGTTCATTTCAGTCCTAGCCATACAAATGGAACTAAGCATAGAGTGTGAAAACTGAGTTTCCTTGAGAGCTGCTTGGAAGCCTGATGGTGTGTGAAGTTAGTGAGCCAAATGGAGTTGTTCTCCCACAAGAACCACTCGGCTGATCCTTCTTCAATATGCCCTTCACCAACATGCAGTGTTTCCTTGATTGAATTAGCTCTCACACCAATATTTGCGTCTAGAGCCTTTGCATTGAGGGCTATCTGAAAACGGCTGTGGCGCTGAAGTTGCCTGTGAATGTGGAGTTGGTGGCATGTGAAACCCGCATGTGGAGCATTCGTTTGTGTGGGATGCTCTACCAGGTTCATTCCTAGATAATGCACTCAAAGGGCACTAAGCATAGAGTGTGAAAACTGAGTTTCCTTGAGAGCTGCTTGGAAGCCTGATGGTGTGTGAAGTTACTGAGCCAAATAGAGTTGTTCTCCCACAAGAACCACTCGGCTGATCCTTCTTCAATATGCCCTTCACCAACATGCAGTGTTTCCTTGATTGAATTAGCTCTCACACCAATATTTGCGTCTAAAGCCTTTGCATTGAGGGCTATCTGAAAACGGCTGTGGCGCTGAAGTTGCCTGTGAATGTGGAGTTGGTGGCATGTGAAACCCGCATGTGGAGCATTCGTTTGTGTGGGATGCTCTACCAGGTTCATTCCTAGATAATGCACTCAAAGGGCACTAAGCATAGAGTGTGAAAACTGAGTTTCCTTGAGAGCTGCTTGGAAGCCTGATGGTGTGTGAAGTTAGTGAGCCAAATGGAGTTGTTCTCCAACAAGAACCACTCGGCTGATCCTTCTTCAATATGCCCTTCACCAACATGCAGTGTTTCCTTGATTGAATTAGCTCTCACACCAATATTTGCGTCTAGAGCCTTTGCATTGAGGGCTATCTGAAAACGGCTGTGGCGCTGAAGTTGCCTGAGAATGTGGAGTTGGTGGCATGTGAAACCCGCATGTGGAGCATTCGTTTGTGTGGGATGCTCTACCAGGTTCATTTCAGTCCTAACCATACAAATGGCACTAAGCATAGAGTGTGAAAACTGAGTTTCCTTGAGAGCTGCTTGGAAGCCTGATGGTGTGTGAAGTTAGTGAGCCAAATGGAGTTGTTCTCCCACAAGAACCACTCGGCTGATCCTTCTTCAATATGCCCTTCACCAACATGCAGTGTTTCCTTGATTGAATTAGCTCTCACACCAATATTTGCATCTAGAGCCTTTGCATTGAGGGCTATCTGAAAACGGCTGTGGCGCTGAAGTTGCCTGTGAATGTGGAGTTGGTGGCATGTGAAACCCGCATGTGGAGCATTCGTTTGTGTGGGATGCTCTACCAGGTTCATTCCTAGATAATGCACTCAAAGGGCACTAAGCATAGAGTGTGAAAACTGAGTTTCCTTGAGAGCTGCTTGGAAGCCTGATGGTGTGTGAAGTTAGTGAGCCAAATGGAGTTGTTCTCCCACAAGAACCACTCGGCTGATGCTTCTTCAATATGCCCTTCACCAACATGCAGTGTTTCTTTGATTGAATTAGCTCTCACACCAATATTTGTGTCTAGAGCCTTTGCATTGAGGGCTATCTGAAAACGGCTGTGGCGCTGAAGTTGCCTGTGAATGTGGAGTTGGTGGCATGTGAAACCCGCATGTGGAGCATTCGTTTGTGTGGGATGCTCTACCAGGTTCATTCCTAGATAATGCACTCAAAGGGCACTAAGCATAGAGTGTGAAAACTGAGTTTCCTTGAGAGCTGCTTGGTAGCCTGATGGTGTGTGAAGTTAGTGAGCCAAATGGAGTTGTTCTCCCACAAGAACCACTCGGCTGATCCTTCTTCAATATGCCCTTCACCAACATGCAGTGTTTCCTTGATTGAATTAGCTCTCACACCAATATTTGCGTCTAGAGCCTTTGCATTGAGGGCTATCTGAAAACGGCTGTGGCGCTGAAGTTGCCTGTGAATGTGGAGTTGGTGGCATGTGAAACCCGCATGTGGAGCATTCGTTTGTGTGGGATGCTCTACCAGGTTCATTCCTAGATAATGCACTCAAAGGGCACTAAGCATCGAGTGTGAAAACTGAGTTTCCTTGAGAGCTGCTTGGAAGCCTGATGGTGTGTGAAGTTAGTGAGCCAAATGGAGTTGTTCTCCCACAAGAACCACTCGGCTGATCCTTCTTCAATATGCCCTTCACCAACATGCAGTGTTTCCTTGATTGAATTAGCTCTCACACCAATATTTGCGTCTAGAGCCTTTGCATTGAGGGCTATCTGAAAACGGCTGTGGCGCTGAAGTTGCCTGTGAATGTGGAGTTGGTGGCATGTGAAACCCGCATGTGGAGCATTCGTTTGTGTGGGATGCTCTACCAGGTTCATTCCTAGATAATGCACTCAAAGGGCATTAAGCATAGAGTGTGAAAACTGAGTTTCCTTGAGAGCTGCTTGGAAGCCTGATGGTGTGTGAAGTTAGTGAGCCAAATGGAGTTGTTCTCCCACAAGAACCACTCGGCTGATCCTTCTTCAATATGCCCTTCACCAACATGCAGTGTTTCCTTGATTGAATTAGCTCTCACACCAATATTTGCGTCTAGAGCCTTTGCATTGAGGGCTATCTGAAAACGGCTGTGGCGCTGAAGTTGCCTGAGAATGTGGAGTTGGTGGCATGTGAAACCCGCATGTGGAGCATTCGTTTGTGTGGGATGCTCTACCAGGTTCATTTCAGTCCTAGCCATACAAATGGCACTAAGCATAGAGTGTGAAAACTGAGTTTCCTTGAGAGCTGCTTGGAAGCCTGATGGTGTGTGAAGTTAGTGAGCCAAATGGAGTTGTTCTCCCACAAGAACCACTCGGCTGATCCTTCTTCAATATGCCCTTCACCAACATGCAGTGTTTCCTTGATTGAATTAGCTCTCACACCAATATTTGCGTCTAGAGCCTTTGCATTGAGTTCTATCTGAAAACGGCTGTGGCGCTGAAGTTGCCTGTGAATGTGGAGTTGGTGGCATGTGAAAGCCGCATGTGGAGCATTCGTTTGTGTGGGATGCTCTACCAGGTTCATTCCTAGATAATGCACTCAAAGGGCACTAAGCATAGAGTGTGAAAACTGAGTTTCCTTGAGAGCTGCTTGGAAGCCTGATGGTGTGTGAAGTTAGTGAGCCAAATGGAGTTGTTCTCCCACAAGAACCACTCGGCTGATCCTTCTTCAATATGCCCTTCACCAACATGCAGTGTTTCCTTGATTGAATTAGCTCTCACACCAATATTTGCGTCTAGAGCCTTTGCATTGAGGGCTATCTGAAAATGGCTGTGGCGCTGAAGTTGCCTGTGAATGTGGAGTTGGTGGCATGTGAAACCCGCATGTGGAGCATTCGTTTGTGTGGGATGCTCTACCAGGTTCATTCCTAGATAATGCACTCAAAGGGCATTAAGCATAGAGTGTGAAAACTGAGTTTCCTTGAGAGGTGCTTGGAAGCCTGATGGTGTGTGAAGTTAGTGAGCCAAATGGAGTTGTTCTCCCACAAGAACCACTCGGCTGATCCTTCTTCAATATGCCCTTCACCAACATGCAGTGTTTCCTTGATTGAATTAGCTCTCACACCAATATTTGCGTCTAGAGCCTTTGCATTGAGGGCTATCTGAAAACGGCTGTGGCGCTGAAGTTGCCTGTGAATGTGGAGTTGGTGGCATGTGAAACCCGCATGTGGAGCATTCGTTTGTGTGGGATGCTCTACCAGGTTCATTTAAGTCCTAGCCATACAAATGGCACTAAGCATAGAGTGTGAAAACTGAGTTTCCTTGAGAGCTGCTTGGAAGCCTGATGGTGTGTGAAGTTAGTGAGCCAAATGGAGTTGTTCTCCCACAAGAACCACTCGGCTGATCCTTCTTCAATATGCCCTTCACCAACATGCAGTGTTTCCTTGATTGAATTAGCTCTCACACCAATATTTGTGTCTAGAGCCTTTGCATTGAGGGCTATCTGAAAACGGCTGTGGCGCTGAAGTTGCCTGTGAATGTGGAGTTGGTGGCATGTGAAACCCGCATGTGGAGCATTCGTTTGTGTGGGATGCTCTACCAGGTTCATTCCTAGATAATGCACTCAAAGGGCACTAAGCATAGAGTGTGAAAACTGAGTTTCCTTGAGAGCTGCTTGGAAGCCTGATGGTGTGTGAAGTTAGTGAGCCAAATGGAGTTGTTCTCCCACAAGAACCACTCGGCTGATTCTTCTTCAATATGCCCTTCACCAACATGCAGTGTTTCCTTGATTGAATTAGCTCTCACACCAATATTTGCGTCTAGAGCCTTTGCATTGAGGGCTATCTGAAAACGGCTGTGGCGCTGAAGTTGCCTG
Organism: Ochotona princeps; assembly: GCF_030435755.1. Classification (NCBI taxonomy): domain Eukaryota; kingdom Metazoa; phylum Chordata; class Mammalia; order Lagomorpha; family Ochotonidae; genus Ochotona; species Ochotona princeps. The sequence goes on along the minus strand of NW_026699009.1, from coordinate 12,694 downwards.
TGAATGTGGAGTTGGTGGCATGTGAAACCCGCATGTGGAGCATTCGTTTGTGTGGGATGCTCACCAAGCTTCATTTCAGTCCTATTCACTCAAAGGGCACTAAGCATAGAGTGTGAAAACTGAGTTTCCTTGAGAGCTGCTTGGAAGCCTGATGGTGTGTGAAGTTAGTGAGCCAAATGGAGTTGTTCTCCCACAAGAACCACTCGGCTGATCCTTCTTCAATATGCCCTTCACCAACATGCAGTGTTTCCTTGATTGAATTAGCTCTCACACCAATATTTGCGTCTAGAGCCTTTGCATTGAGGGCTATCTGAAAACGGCTGTGGCGGTGAAGTTGCCTGTGAATGTGGAGTTGGTGGCATGTGAAACCCGCTTGTGGAGCATTCGTTTGTGTGGGATGCTCTACCAGGTTCATTCCTAGATAATGCACTCAAAGGGCATTAAGCATAGAGTGTGAAAACTGAGTTTCCTTGAGAGCTGCTTGGAAGCCTGATGGTGTGTGAAGTTAGTGAGCCAAATGGAGTTGTTCTCCCACAAGAACCACTCGGCTGATCCTTCTTCAATATGCCCTTCACCAACATGCAGTGTTTCCTTGATTGAATTAGCTCTCACACCAATATTTGCGTCTAGAGCCTTTGCCTTGAGGGCTATCTGAAAACGGCTGTGGCGCTGAAGTTGCCTGTGAATGTGGAGTTGGTGGCATGTGAAACCCGCATGTGGAGCATTCGTTTGTGTGGGATGCTCACCAAGCTTCATTTCAGTCCTATTCACTCAAAGGGCACTAAGCATAGAGTGTGAAAACTGAGTTTCCTTGAGAGCTGCTTGGAAGCCTGATGGTGTGTGAAGTTAGTGAGCCAAATGGAGTTGTTCTCCCACAAGAACCACTCGGCTGATCCTTCTTCAATATGCCCTTCACCAACATGCAGTGTTTCCTTGATTGAATTAGCTCTCACACCAATATTTGCGTCTAGAGCCTTTGCATTGAGGGCTATCTGAAAACGGCTGTGGCGCTGAAGTTGCCTGTGAATGTGGAGTTGGTGGCATGTGAAACCCGCTTGTGGAGCATTCGTTTGTGTGGGATGCTCTACCAGGTTCATTCCTAGATAATGCACTCAAAGGGCATTAAGCATAGAGTGTGAAAACTGAGTTTCCTTGAGAGCTGCTTGGAAGCCTGATGGTGTGTGAAGTTAGTGAGCCAAATGGAGTTGTTCTCCCACAAGAACCACTCGGCTGATCCTTCTTCAATATGCCCTTCACCAACATGCAGTGTTTCCTTGATTGAATTAGCTCTCACACCAATATTTGCGTCTAGAGCCTTTGCCTTGAGGGCTATCTGAAAACGGCTGTGGCGCTGAAGTTGCCTGTGAATGTGGAGTTGGTGGCATGTGAAACCCGCATGTGGAGCATTCGTTTGTGTGGGATGCTCTACCAGGTTCATTCCTAGATAATGCACTCAAAGGGCACTAAGCATAGAGTGTGAAAACTGAGTTTCCTTGAGAGCTGCTTGGAAGCCTGATGGTGTGTGAAGTTAGTGAGCCAAATGGAGTTGTTCTCCCACAAGAACCACTCGGCTGATCCTTCTTCAATATGCCCTTCACCAACATGCGGTGTTTCCTTGATTGAATTAGCTCTCACACCAATATTTGCGTCTAGAGCCTTTGCATTGAGGGCTATCTGAAAACGGCAGTGGCGCTGAAGTTGCCTGTGAATGTGGAGTTGGTGGCATGTGAAACCCGCATGTGGAGCATTCGTTTGTGTGGGATGCTCTACCAGGTTCATTCCTAGATAATGCACTCAAAGGGCACTAAGCATAGAGTGTGAAAACTGAGTTTCCTTGAGAGCTGCTTGGAAGCCTGATGGTGTGTGAAGTTAGTGAGCCAAATGGAGTTGTTCTCCCACAAGAACCACTCGGCTGATCCTTCTTCAATATGCCCTTCACCAACATGCAGTGTTTCCTTGATTGAATTAGCTCTCACACCAATATTTGCGTCTAGAGCCTTTGCATTGAGGGCTATCTGAAAACGGCTGTGGCGCTGAAGTTGCCTGTGAATGTGGAGTTGGTGGCATGTGAAACCCGCATGTGGAGCATTCGTTTGTGTGGGATGCTCTACCAGGTTCATTCCTAGATAATGCACTCAAAGGGCATTAAGCATAGAGTGTGAAAACTGAGTTTCCTTGAGAGCTGCTTGGAAGCCTGATGGTGTGTGAAGTTAGTGAGCCAAATGGAGTTGTTCTCCCACAAGAACCACTCGGCTGATCCTTCTTCAATATGCCCTTCACCAACATGCAGTGTTTCCTTGATTGAATTAGCTCTCACACCAATATTTGTGTCTAGAGCCTTTGCATTGAGGGCTATCTGAAAACGGCTGTGGCGCTGAAGTTGCCTGAGAATGTGGAGTTGGTGGCATGTGAAACCCGCATGTGGAGCATTCGTTTGTGTGGGATGCTCTACCAGGTTCATTTCAGTCCTAGCCATACAAATGGCACTAAGCATAGAGTGTGAAAACTGAGTTTCCTTGAGAGCTGCTTGGAAGCCTGATGGTGTGTGAAGTTAGTGAGCCAAATGGAGTTGTTCTCCCACAAGAACCACTCGGCTGATCCTTCTTCAATATGCCCTTCACCAACATGCAGTGTTTCCTTGATTGAATTAGCTCTCACACCAATATTTGCGTCTAGAGCCTTTGCATTGAGTTCTATCTGAAAACGGCTGTGGCGCTGAAGTTGCCTGTGAATGTGGAGTTGGTGGCATGTGAAACCCGCATGTGGAGCATTCGTTTGTGTGGGATGCTCTACCAGGTTCATTCCTAGATAATGCACTCAAAGGGCACTAAGCATAGAGTGTGAAAACTGAGTTTCCTTGAGAGCTGCTTGGAAGCCTGATGGTGTGTGAAGTTAGTGAGCCAAATGGAGTTGTTCTCCAACAAGAACCACTCGGCTGATCCTTCTTCAATATGCCCTTCACCAACATGCAGTGTTTCCTTGATTGAATTAGCTCTCACACCAATATTTGCGTCTAGAGCCTTTGCATTGAGGGCTATCTGAAAATGGCTGTGGCGCTGAAGTTGCCTGTGAATGTGGAGTTGGTGGCATGTGAAACCCGCATGTGGAGCATTCGTTTGTGTGGGATGCTCTACCAGGTTCATTCCTAGATAATGCACTCAAAGGGCATTAAGCATAGAGTGTGAAAACTGAGTTTCCTTGAGAGGTGCTTGGAAGCCTGATGGTGTGTGAAGTTAGTGAGCCAAATGGAGTTGTTCTCCCACAAGAACCACTCGGCTGATCCTTCTTCAATATGCCCTTCACCAACATGCAGTGTTTCCTTGATTGAATTAGCTCTCACACCAATATTTGCGTCTAGAGCCTTTGCATTGAGGGCTATCTGAAAACGGCTGTGGCGCTGAAGTTGCCTGTGAATGTGGAGTTGGTGGCATGTGAAACCCGCATGTGGAGCATTCGTTTGTGTGGGATGCTCTACCAGGTTCATTTAAGTCCTAGCCATACAAATGGCACTAAGCATAGAGTGTGAAAACTGAGTTTCCTTGAGAGCTGCTTGGAAGCCTGATGGTGTGTGAAGTTAGTGAGCCAAATGGAGTTGTTCTCCCACAAGAACCACTCGGCTGATCCTTCTTCAATATGCCCTTCACCAACATGCAGTGTTTCCTTGATTGAATTAGCTCTCACACCAATATTTGTGTCTAGAGCCTTTGCATTGAGGGCTATCTGAAAACGGCTGTGGCGCTGAAGTTGCCTGTGAATGTGGAGTTGGTGGCATGTGAAACCCGCATGTGGAGCATTCGTTTGTGTGGGATGCTCTACCAGGTTCATTCCTAGATAATGCACTCAAAGGGCACTAAGCATAGAGTGTGAAAACTGAGTTTCCTTGAGAGCTGCTTGGAAGCCTGATGGTGTGTGAAGTTAGTGAGCCAAATGGAGTTGTTCTCCCACAAGAACCACTCGGCTGATTCTTCTTCAATATGCCCTTCACCAACATGCAGTGTTTCCTTGATTGAATTAGCTCTCACACCAATATTTGCGTCTAGAGCCTTTGCATTGAGGGCTATCTGAAAACGGCTGTGGCGCTGAAGTTGCCTGTGAATGTGGAGTTGGTGGCATGTGAAACCCGCATGTGGAGCATTCGTTTGTGTGGGATGCTCACCAAGCTTCATTTCAGTCCTATTCACTCAAAGGGCACTAAGCATAGAGTGTGAAAACTGAGTTTCCTTGAGAGCTGCTTGGAAGCCTGATGGTGTGTGAAGTTAGTGAGCCAAATGGAGTTGTTCTCCCACAAGAACCACTCGGCTGATCCTTCTTCAATATGCCCTTCACCAACATGCAGTGTGTCCTTGATTGAATTAGCTCTCACACCAATATTTGCGTCTAGAGCCTTTGCATTGAGGGCTATCTGAAAACGGCTGTGGCGCTGAAGTTGCCTGTGAATGTGGAGTTGGTGGCATGTGAAACCCGCTTGTGGAGCATTCGTTTGTGTGGGATGCTCTACCAGGTTCATTCCTAGATAATGCACTCAAAGGGCATTAAGCATAGAGTGTGAAAACTGAGTTTCCTTGAGAGCTGCTTGGAAGCCTGATGGTGTGTGAAGTTAGTGAGCCAAATGGAGTTGTTCTCCCACAAGAACCACTCGGCTGATCCTTCTTCAATATGCCCTTCACCAACATGCAGTGTTTCCTTGATTGAATTAGCTCTCACACCAATATTTGCGTCTAGAGCCTTTGCCTTGAGGGCTATCTGAAAACGGCTGTGGCGCTGAAGTTGCCTGTGAATGTGGAGTTGGTGGCATGTGAAACCCGCATGTGGAGCATTCGTTTGTGTGGGATGCTCTACCAGGTTCTTTTCAGTCCTAGCCATACAAAGGGCACTAAGCATAGAGTGTGAAAACTGAGTTTCCTTGAGAGCTGCTTGGAAGCCTGATGGTGTGTGAAGTTAGTGAGCCAAATGGAGTTGTTCTCCCACAAGAACCACTCTGCTGATCCTTCTTCAATATGCCCTTCACCAACATGCAGTGTTTCCTTGATTGAATTAGCTCTCACACCAATATTTGCGTCTAGAGCCTTTGCATTGAGGGCTATCTGAAAACGGCTGTGGCGCTGAAGTTGCCTGTGAATGTGGAGTTGGTGGCATGTGAAACCCGCATGTGGAGCATTCATTTGTGTGGGATGCTCTACCAGGTTCATTCCTAGATAATGCACTCAAAGGGCACTAAGCATAGAGTGTGAAAACTGAGTTTCCTTGAGAGCTGCTTGGAAGCCTGATGGTGTGTGAAGTTAGTGAGCCAAATGGAGTTGTTCTCCCACAAGAACCACTCGGCTGATCCTTCTTCAGTATGCCCTTCACCAACATGCAGTGTTTCCTTGATTGAATTAGCTCTCACACCAATATTTGCGTCTAGAGCCTTTGCATTGAGGGCTATCTGAAAACGGCTGTGGCGCTGAAGTTGCCTGTGAATGTGGAGTTGGTGGCATGTGAAACCCGCATGTGGATCATTCGTTTGTGTGGGATGCTCTACCAGGTTCATTCCTAGATAATGCACTCAAAGGGCACTAAGCATAGAGTGTGAAAACTGAGTTTCCTTGAGAGCTGCTTGGAAGCCTGATGGTGTGTGAAGTTAGTGAGCCAAATGGAGTTGTTCTCCCACAAGAACCACTCGGCTGATCCTTCTTCAATATGCCCTTCACCAACATGCAGTGTTTCCTTGATTGAATTAGCTCTCACACCAATATTTGCGTCTAGAGCCTTTGCATTGAGGGCTATCTGAAAACGGCTGTGGCGCTGAAGCTGCCTGTGAATGTGGAGTTGGTGGCATGTGAAACCCGCATGTGGAGCATTCGTTTGTGTCGGATGCTCTACCAGGTTCATTCCTAGATAATGCACTCAAAGGGCATTAAGCATAGAGTGTGAAAACTGAGTTTCCTTGAGAGCTGCTTGGAAGCCTGATGGTGTGTGAAGTTAGTGAGCCAAATGGAGTTGTTCTCCCACAAGAACCACTCGGCTGATCCTTCTTCAATATGCCCTTCACCAACATGTAGTGTTTCCTTGATTGAATTAGCTCTCACACCAATATTTGCGTCTAGAGCCTTTGCATTGAGGGCTATCTGAAAACGGCTGTGGCGCTGAAGTTGCCTGTGAATGTGGAGTTGGTGGCACGTGAAACCCGCATGTGGAGCATTCGTTTGTGTGGGATGCTCACCAAGCTTCATTTCAGTCCTGGGCACACAAAGAGCACTAAGCATAGAGTGTGAAAACTGAGTTTCCTTGAGAGCTGCTTGGAAGCCTGATGGTGTGTGAAGTTAGTGAGCCAAATGGAGTTGTTCTCCCACAAGAACCACTCGGCTGATCCTTCTTCAATATGCCCTTCACCAACATGCAGTGTTTCCTTGATTGAATTAGCTCTCACACCAATATTTGCGTCTAGAGCCTTTGCATTGAGGGCTATCTGAAAACGGCTGTGGCGCTGAAGTTGCCTGTGAATTTGGAGTTGGTGGCATGTGAAACCCGCATGTGGAGCATTCGTTTGTGTGGGATGCTCTACCAGGTTCATTCCTAGATAATGCACTCAAAGGGCATTAAGCATAGAGTGTGAAAACTGAGTTTCCTTGAGAGCTGCTTGGAAGCCTGATGGTGTGTGAAGTTAGTGAGCCAAATGGAGTTGTTCTCCCACAAGAACCACTCGGCTGATCCTTCTTCAATATGCCCTTCACCAACATGCAGTGTTTCCTTGATTGAATTAGCTCTCACACCAATATTTGCGTCTAGAGCCTTTGCATTGAGGGCTATCTGAAAACGGCTGTGGCGCTGAAGTTGCCTGTGAATGTGGAGTTGGTGGCACGTGAAACCCGCATGTGGAGCATTCGTTTGTGTGGAATGCTCACCAAGCTTCATTTCAGTCCTGGGCACACAAAGAGCACTAAGCATAGAGTGTGAAAACTGAGTTTCCTTGAGAGCTGCTTGGAAGCCTGATGGTGTGTGAAGTTAGTGAGCCAAATGGAGTTGTTCTCCCACAAGAACCACTCGGCTGATCCTTCTTCAATATGCCCTTCACCAACATGCAGTGTTTCCTTGATTGAATTAGCTCTCACACCAATATTTGCGTCTAGAGCCTTTGCATTGAGGGCTATCTGAAAACGGCTGTGGCGCTGAAGTTGCCTGTGAATGTGGAGTTGGTGGCATGTTAAACCCGCATGTGGAGCATTCGTTTGTGTGGGATGCTCTAACAGGTTCATTCCTAGATAATGCACTCAAAGGGCATTAAGCATAGAGTGTGAAAACTGAGTTTCCTTGAGAGCTGCTTGGAAGCCTGATGGTGTGTGAAGTTAGTGAGCCAAATGGAGTTGTTCTCCCACAGGAACCACTCGGCTGATCCTTCTTCAATATGCCCTTCACCAACATGCAGTGTTTCCTTGATTGAATTAGCTCTCACACCAATATTTGCGTCTAGAGCCTTTGCATTGAGGGCTATCTGAAAACGGCTGTGGCGCTGATGTTGCCTGTGAATGTGGAGTTGGTGGCATGTGAAACCCGCATGTGGAGCATTCGTTTGTGTAGGATGCTGATCAAGCTTCATTTCAGTCATGGGCACACAAAGATCACTAAGCATAGAGTGTGTAAACTGAGTTTCCTTGAGAGCTGCTTGGAAGCCTGATGGTGTGTGAAGTTAGTGAGCCAAATGGAGTTGTTCTCCCACAAGAACCACTCGGCTGATCCTTCTTCAATATGCCCTTCACCAACATGCAGTGTTTCCTTGATTGAATTAGCTCTCACACCAATATTTGCGTCTAGAGCCTTTGCATTGAGGGCTATCTGAAAACGGCTGTGGCGCTGAAGTTGCCTGTGAATGTGGAGTTGGTGGCATGTGAAACCCGCATGTGGAGCATTCGTTTGTGTGGGATGCTCTACCAGGTTCATTTCAGTCCTAGAAATACAAAGGGCACTAAGCATAGAGTGTGAAAACTGAGTTTCCTTGAGAGCTGCTTGGAAGCCTGATGGTGTGTGAAGTTAGTGAGCCAAATGGATTTGTTCTCCCACAAAAACCACTCGGCTGATCCTTCTTCAATATGCCCTTCACCAACATGCAGTGTTTCCTTGATTGAATTAGCTCTCACACCAATATTTGCGTCTAGAGCCTTTGCATTGATGGCTATCTGAAAACAGCTGTGGCGCTGATGTTGCCTGTGAATGTGGAGTTGGTGGAATGTGAAACCCGCATGTGGAGCATTCGTTTGTGTGGGATGCTGATCTAGCTTCATTTCAGTCATGGGCACACAAAGATCACTAAGCATAGAGTGTGAAAACTGAGTTTCCTTGAGAGCTGCTTGGAAGCCTGATGTTGTGTGAAGTTAGTGAGCCAAATGGAGTTGTTTTCCCACAAGAACCACTCGGCTGATCCTTCTTCAATATGCCCTTCACCAACATGCAGTGTTTCCTTGATTGAATTAGCTCTCACACCAATATTTGCGTCTAGAGCCTTTGCATTGAGGGCTATCTGAAAACGGCTGTGGCGCTGAAGTTGCCTGTGAATGTGGAGTTGGTGGCATGTGAAACCCGCATGTGGAGCATTCGTTTGTGTGGGATGCTCTACCAGGTTCATTCCTAGATAATGCACTCAAAGGGCACTAAGCAAAGAGTGTGAAAACTGAGTTTCCTTGAGAGCTGCTTGGAAGCCTGATGGTGTGTGAAGTTAGTGAGCCAAATGGAGTTGTTCTCCCACAAGAACCACTCGGCTGATCCTTCTTCAATATGCCCTTCACCAACATGCAGTGTTTCCTTGATTGAATTAGCTCTCACACCAATATTTGCGTCTAGAGCCTTTGCCTTGAGGGCTATCTGAAAACGGCTGTGGCGCTGAAGTTGCCTGTGAATGTGGAGTTGGTGGCATGTGAAACCCGCATGTGGAGCATTCGTTTGTGTGGGATGCTCTACCAGGTTCTTTTCAGTCCTAGCCATACAAAGGGCACTAAGCATAGAGTGTGAAAACTGAGTTTCCTTGAGAGCTGCTTGGAAGCCTGATGGTGTGTGAAGTTAGTGAGCCAAATGGAGTTGTTCTCCCACAAGAACCACTCTGCTGATCCTTCTTCAATATGCCCTTCACCAACATGCAGTGTTTCCTTGATTGAATTAGCTCTCACACCAATATTTGCGTCTAGAGCCTTTGCATTGAGGGCTATCTGAAAACGGCTGTGGCGCTGAAGTTGCCTGTGAATGTGGAGTTGGTGGCATGTGAAACCCGCATGTGGAGCATTCATTTGTGTGGGATGCTCTACCAGGTTCATTCCTAGATAATGCACTCAAAGGGCACTAAGCATAGAGTGTGAAAACTGAGTTTCCTTGAGAGCTGCTTGGAAGCCTGATGGTGTGTGAAGTTAGTGAGCCAAATGGAGTTGTTCTCCCACAAGAACCACTCGGCTGATCCTTCTTCAGTATGCCCTTCACCAACATGCAGTGTTTCCTTGATTGAATTAGCTCTCACACCAATATTTGCGTCTAGAGCCTTTGCATTGAGGGCTATCTGAAAACGGCTGTGGCGCTGAAGTTGCCTGTGAATGTGGAGTTGGTGGCATGTGAAACCCGCATGTGGATCATTCGTTTGTGTGGGATGCTCTACCAGGTTCATTCCTAGATAATGCACTCAAAGGGCACTAAGCATAGAGTGTGAAAACTGAGTTTCCTTGAGAGCTGCTTGGAAGCCTGATGGTGTGTGAAGTTAGTGAGCCAAATGGAGTTGTTCTCCCACAAGAACCACTCGGCTGATCCTTCTTCAATATGCCCTTCACCAACATGCAGTGTTTCCTTGATTGAATTAGCTCTCACACCAATATTTGCGTCTAGAGCCTTTGCATTGAGGGCTATCTGAAAACGGCTGTGGCGCTGAAGCTGCCTGTGAATGTGGAGTTGGTGGCATGTGAAACCCGCATGTGGAGCATTCGTTTGTGTCGGATGCTCTACCAGGTTCATTCCTAGATAATGCACTCAAAGGGCATTAAGCATAGAGTGTGAAAACTGAGTTTCCTTGAGAGCTGCTTGGAAGCCTGATGGTGTGTGAAGTTAGTGAGCCAAATGGAGTTGTTCTCCCACAAGAACCACTCGGCTGATCCTTCTTCAATATGCCCCTTCACCAACATGTAGTGTTTCCTTGATTGAATTAGCTCTCACACCAATATTTGCGTCTAGAGCCTTTGCATTGAGGGCTATCTGAAAACGGCTGTGGCGCTGAAGTTGCCTGTGAATGTGGAGTTGGTGGCACGTGAAACCCGCATGTGGAGCATTCGTTTGTGTGGGATGCTCACCAAGCTTCATTTCAGTCCTGGGCACACAAAGAGCACTAAGCATAGAGTGTGAAAACTGAGTTTCCTTGAGAGCTGCTTGGAAGCCTGATGGTGTGTGAAGTTAGTGAGCCAAATGGAGTTGTTCTCCCACAAGAACCACTCGGCTGATCCTTCTTCAATATGCCCTTCACCAACATGCAGTGTTTCCTTGATTGAATTAGCTCTCACACCAATATTTGCGTCTAGAGCCTTTGCATTGAGGGCTATCTGAAAACGGCTGTGGCGCTGAAGTTGCCTGTGAATTTGGAGTTGGTGGCATGTGAAACCCGCATGTGGAGCATTCGTTTGTGTGGGATGCTCTACCAGGTTCATTCCTAGATAATGCACTCAAAGGGCATTAAGCATAGAGTGTGAAAACTGAGTTTCCTTGAGAGCTGCTTGGAAGCCTGATGGTGTGTGAAGTTAGTGAGCCAAATGGAGTTGTTCTCCCACAAGAACCACTCGGCTGATCCTTCTTCAATATGCCCTTCACCAACATGCAGTGTTTCCTTGATTGAATTAGCTCTCACACCAATATTTGCGTCTAGAGCCTTTGCATTGAGGGCTATCTGAAAACGGCTGTGGCGCTGAAGTTGCCTGTGAATGTGGAGTTGGTGGCACGTGAAACCCGCATGTGGAGCATTCGTTTGTGTGGAATGCTCACCAAGCTTCATTTCAGTCCTGGGCACACAAAGAGCACTAAGCATAGAGTGTGAAAACTGAGTTTCCTTGAGAGCTGCTTGGAAGCCTGATGGTGTGTGAAGTTAGTGAGCCAAATGGAGTTGTTCTCCCACAAGAACCACTCGGCTGATCCTTCTTCAATATGCCCTTCACCAACATGCAGTGTTTCCTTGATTGAATTAGCTCTCACACCAATATTTGCGTCTAGAGCCTTTGCATTGAGGGCTATCTGAAAACGGCTGTGGCGCTGAAGTTGCCTGTGAATGTGGAGTTGGTGGCATGTTAAACCCGCATGTGGAGCATTCGTTTGTGTGGGATGCTCTAACAGGTTCATTCCTAGATAATGCACTCAAAGGGCATTAAGCATAGAGTGTGAAAACTGAGTTTCCTTGAGAGCTGCTTGGAAGCCTGATGGTGTGTGAAGTTAGTGAGCCAAATGGAGTTGTTCTCCCACAGGAACCACTCGGCTGATCCTTCTTCAATATGCCCTTCACCAACATGCAGTGTTTCCTTGATTGAATTAGCTCTCACACCAATATTTGCGTCTAGAGCCTTTGCATTGAGGGCTATCTGAAAACGGCTGTGGCGCTGATGTTGCCTGTGAATGTGGAGTTGGTGGCATGTGAAACCCGCATGTGGAGCATTCGTTTGTGTAGGATGCTGATCAAGCTTCATTTCAGTCATGGGCACACAAAGATCACTAAGCATAGAGTGTGTAAACTGAGTTTCCTTGAGAGCTGCTTGGAAGCCTGATGGTGTGTGAAGTTAGTGAGCCAAATGGAGTTGTTCTCCCACAAGAACCACTCGGCTGATCCTTCTTCAATATGCCCTTCACCAACATGCAGTGTTTCCTTGATTGAATTAGCTCTCACACCAATATTTGCGTCTAGAGCCTTTGCATTGAGGGCTATCTGAAAACGGCTGTGGCGCTGAAGTTGCCTGTGAATGTGGAGTTGGTGGCATGTGAAACCCGCATGTGGAGCATTCGTTTGTGTGGGATGCTCTACCAGGTTCATTTCAGTCCTAGAAATACAAAGGGCACTAAGCATAGAGTGTGAAAACTGAGTTTCCTTGAGAGCTGCTTGGAAGCCTGATGGTGTGTGAAGTTAGTGAGCCAAATGGATTTGTTCTCCCACAAAAACCACTCGGCTGATCCTTCTTCAATATGCCCTTCACCAACATGCAGTGTTTCCTTGATTGAATTAGCTCTCACACCAATATTTGCGTCTAGAGCCTTTGCATTGATGGCTATCTGAAAACAGCTGTGGCGCTGATGTTGCCTGTGAATGTGGAGTTGGTGGAATGTGAAACCCGCATGTGGAGCATTCGTTTGTGTGGGATGCTGATCTAGCTTCATTTCAGTCATGGGCACACAAAGATCACTAAGCATAGAGTGTGAAAACTGAGTTTCCTTGAGAGCTGCTTGGAAGCCTGATGTTGTGTGAAGTTAGTGAGCCAAATGGAGTTGTTTTCCCACAAGAACCACTCGGCTGATCCTTCTTCAATATGCCCTTCACCAACATGCAGTGTTTCCTTGATTGAATTAGCTCTCACACCAATATTTGCGTCTAGAGCCTTTGCATTGAGGGCTATCTGAAAACGGCTGTGGCGCTGAAGTTGCCTGTGAATGTGGAGTTGGTGGCATGTGAAACCCGCATGTGGAGCATTCGTTTGTGTGGGATGCTCTACCAGGTTCATTC